>NC_047055.1:26564102-26570223 GCF_011762595.2 Tursiops truncatus | reverse complement strand
AATGGATAGTGTTAACTCTTCTCTAAATGTTTGATAGAATTCACCTGTGAAGCCATCTGGTCCTGGACTTTTGTGGAGTTTTAAAATCACAGTTTCAATTTCAGTTCATATTTTCTGTTTCTTCCTGGTTCAGTCTTGGAAAGTTGTACTTTTCTAAGAATTTGTCCATTTCTTCTAAGTTGTCCATTTTATTGGCATACAGTTGCTTGAAGTAGTCTCTTATGATCCTTTGTATTTCTGTGGTGTCTGTTTTAACTTCTTTTTCATTTCTAATTTTATTGATTTGAGCCCTCTCCCTTTTTTCTTGATGAGTCTGGCTAGAGGTTTATCAATTGGATTATCTTTTCAAAGAAACAACCTTTAGTTTCATTGATTTTTTCTATTGTGTTCTTTGTCTCCTCTTTCCTTTATTTCTGCTCTGACGTTTATGATTTCTTTCCTTCTCCTAATTTTGGGTTGTGTTTGTTCTTCTTTCTCTAGTTGTTTTAGGTGTAAGTTGGGTTTATTTGGGATTTTTTTTTCTTCCTGAGGTAAGATTCTATTGCTATAAACTTCCCTCTAAGAAATGCTTTTGCTGCATCCGATAGGTTTTTGATTGTCTTGCTTTCATTGTCATTTTTTCTCTAGGTATTTTTTAATTTCCTCCTTGATTTCTTCAGTGATCCATTGGTTGTTTAGTAACATATTGTTTAGCCTCCACGTATTTGTGTTTTTTTCTTGTAATTGATTTCTAATTTTGTAGTGATGTGGTCGGAAAAGGTGCTTGATATGATTTCAATTTTCTTAATTTACTGAGGCTTGCTTTGTGACTCAACATGTGATCTATCCTGGAGAATGTTCCATGTGCACTTGAGAAGAATATGTATTCTGCTGCTTTGCGATGGAATGCTCTATAAATATTAATCATGTCCATCTGCGTCTAATGTGTCATTTAACACCTCTGTGTCCTTATTTATTTCTTGCCTGGATGATCTGTCCATTGATGTAAGTGTGGTGTTAAAGTCCCCCAATATTTTTATTTAACTGTCGATTTCTTCTTTTATGGCTGTTAGCATTTGCCTTATGTACTGAGTTGCTCCTATATTGGGTGGATATTATATATACAATTGTTATACCTTCTTCTTGGATTGATCCCTTCATCAGTATGTAGTGTCCTTCCTTGTCTCTTGCAATAGTCTTTATTTGAAAGTGTATTTTTGTCTGATATGAGTATTGTTACTCCTGCTTTCTTTTGACTTCCATTTGCGTTCAATACTTTTTTTTTTTTTTTTTGCGGTATGCGGGCCTCTCACTGTTGTGGCCTCTCCTGTTGCGGAGCACAGGCTCTGGATGTGCAGGCTCAGCGGCCATGGATCACAGGCCCAGCCACTCCCACAGCATGTGGGATCTTCCCAGACTGGGGCACAAACCCGTGTCCCCTGCATTGGCAGGCGGACTCTCAACCACTGCGCCACCAGGGAAGCCTGCGTGCAATACCTTTTTTCCATCCACTCACTTTCAGTCTGTATGTGTTCCCTAGATCTGAAGTGGATGTCTCTGGCAGACAGCATTTATATGGGTCTTGTTTTTGTATCCATTCAGCCAATCTGTGTATTTTGTTAGAGCATTTAATCCATTTACATTTAAGGTAATTATCAATATGTATGTTCCTATTGCCATTTGTTTTGGACTTGTTTTTATTGAACTTTTTTTCTTACCTTCCTCTTCTCTTGTGTTTTGATGATTATCTTTAGAGTTGTATTTGGATTGCTTTCTGTTTTTGTATGTGTATCTATTGTAGATTTTTGGTTTGTGGTTCCCATTGAGGTTTTGATATAGCAGTCTCTCTATACACACACACACACACACACACACACACACACACACACACACACACACAAAACACAAGATTGTTTTAAGTTGCTGGTCTCTTAATTTCAAATGTATTTCCAATATCTGGCGTTTGTACTCTCCTATTCTCCACAGTTGCTGGTTTTTGACATCATATTTTGTGTGGATGATTTCCTACGTTTTTTCTATGTTTGCCTTTACCAGTGAGCTTTCCCATTTCTAATTTTCTTGTTTCTCCTTGTGTCCTTTTGTTTTACACCTAGAGGAGATCTTTTATCACTTTGTTGTAAAGATGATTTTGTGGTGCTGAATTCTCTAGCTTTGCTTGTCTGTAAAGCTTTTGATTTTTCTGTTGAATCTAAATAAGAGTCTTGCTGGGTAGGGTATTCTTGGTTGTAGGTTTTCCCCATTTATCACTTTAAATATGTCATGCCATGCCCTTCTGACATGCAGAGTTTCTGCTAAAACATGAGCTGATATCCTTATGGAATTACCTTGTATGCTATTTGTTGTTTTCCATTGTTGTTTTTAATATTTTTTCTTTGTCTTTATTTTTTTTAATTTTGATTGCTATGTGTCTTGGCATGTTCCTACTAGGGTTTATCCTGTATGGATTCTGTGTGCTTCCTGGACTTGAGTGAGTGTTTTCTTTCCTATGTTAGGGAAGTTTGTGGCTATAATCTCTTCAGGTATCTTCTCAGGCCCTTTCCCTCTCTGTTCTCCCTCTGAGAAACCCTAATGCAAATGTTGGTACATTTAATGTTGCCCCAGAAGTCTGGTAGACTGTCCTCATTGCTTTTCATTCTTTATTCTGATCCATGGCAGTGATATCCACCACTATGTCATCCCAGGTCATTTATCTGCTATTCTGCCTCATTTATTTGGTTATTGATTCCTTCTAGTGTATTTTTCATTTCAGTTATTTTATTGCACATCTGTTTGTTCTTTAAGTCTTCTACCTCTTTGTTAAACATTTCTTGTATCTTCTTGGTCTATGCTTCCATTCTTTTTCTGAGATCTTGGATTATCATTTTTTTTTACATCTTTATTGGAGTATAATTGTTTACAATGGTGTGTTAGTTTCTGCTTTATAACAAACTGAATCAGTTATACATATACATATGTTCACATATCTCTTCCCTCTTGCGTCTCCCTCCCTCCCACCCTCCCTATCCCACCCCTCCAGGCGGTCACAAAGCACTGAGCTGATCTCCCTGTGCTATGTGGCTGCTTCCCACTGGCTATCTACCTTACGTTTGGTACTGTATATATGTCCATACCTCCCTCTCACTTTGTCACAGCTTACCCTTCCCCTTTCCCCTTCCCCATATCCTCAAGTCCATTCTCTAGTAGGTCTGTGTCTTTATTCCTGTCTTACCCCTAGGTTCTTCATGACATTTTTTTTTCTTATATTCCATATATATGTCTTAGCATATGGTATTTGTCTTTCTCTTTCTGACTTACTTCGCTCTGTATGACAGACTCTAGGTCTATCCACCTCATCACAAATAGCTCAATTTCGTTTCTTTTTATGGCTAAGTAATGTTCCATTGTATATATGTGCCACATCTTCCTTAACCCGTTCATGCGATGATGGACACTTAGGTTGTTTCCATCTCTGGGCTATTGTAAATAGAGTGGCAATGAACATTTTGGTACATGACTCTTTTTGAATTATGGTTTTCTCAGGGGATATGCCCAGTAGTGGGATTGCCGGGTCATATGGTAGTTCTATTTGTAGTTTTTTAAGGAACCTCCATACTGTTCTCCATAGTGGCTGTACCAGTTCACATTCCCACCAGCAGTGCAAGAGGGTTCCCTTTTCTCCACACCCTCTCCAGCATTTATTCTTTCTAGAGTTTTTGAAGATGGCCATTCTGACTGGTGTGAGATGATATCTCATTGTAGTTTTGATTTGCATTTCTCCTAATGATTAATGATGTTGAGCATTCTTTCATGTGTTTGTTGGCAGTCTGTATAACTTTTTTGGAGAAATGTCTGTTTAGGTCTTTTGCCCATTTTTGGATTGGGTGGTTTGTTTTTCTGTAATTGACCTGCATGAGCTGCTTGTAAATTTTGGAAATTAATCCTTTGTCAGTGCTTCATTTGTAAATATTTTCTCCAATTCTGAGGGTTGTCTTTTCATCTTGTGTATGGTTTCCTTTGCTGTGCAAAAGCTTTGAAGTTTCATTAGGTCCCATTTGTTTTTGTTTTTATTTCCATTTGTCTAAGAGGTGGGTCAAAAAGGATCTTCCTGTGATTTATGTCATAGAGTGTTCTGCCTATGTATTCCTCTAAGAGATTGGTAGTCTCTGGCCTTACATTTAGGTCATTAATCCATTTTGAGCTTATTTTTGTGAATGCTATTAGGGAGTGATCTAACCTCATACTTTTACATGTCCCTGTCCAGTTTTCCCAGCACCACTTATTGAAGAGCTGTCCTTTCTCCACTGTACATTCCTGCCTCCTTTATCAAAGATAAGATGACCATATGTGCATGGGTTTATCTCTGGGCTTTCTATCACATTCCATTGATCTTTCTGTTTTTGTGCGAGGACCATACTGTCCTGATTACTGTAGCTTTTGTAGTATAGACTGAAGTCAGGGAGCCTGATACCTCCAGCTCATTTTTCATTCTCAAGATTGCTTTGGCTCTTCGGGGTCTTTTGTGTTTCCATACAAATTGTGAAATTTTTTTGTTCTAGTTCTGTGAAAAAATGCCATTGGTAGTTTGATAGGGATTGCATTGAATCTGTAGATTGCTTTGGGTAGTAGAGTCATTTTCACAATGTTGATTCTTGCTTTGGGTAGTAGAGTCATTTTCACAATGTTGATTCTTCCAATGCAAGAACATGGTATATCTCTCCACCTATTTGTATCATCTTTAATTTCTTTCATCAGTGTCTTATAATTTTCTGCATACAGGTCTTTTGTCTCCTTAGGTAGGTTTATTCCTAGATATTTTATTCTTTTGTTGCAATGCTAAAGGGGAGTGTTTTCTTGATTTCACTTTCAGATTTTTCATCATTAGTGTATAGGAATCCCAGAGATTTCTGTACATTAATTTTGTATCCTGCAACTTTACCAAATTCATTGATTAGCTCTAGTAGTTTTCTGGTAGCATCTTTAGGATTCTCTATGTATAGTATCATGTCATCTGCAAACAGTGACAGCTTTACTTCTCTTTTCCAATTTTGATTCCTCTTATTTCCTTTTCTTCTCTGATTGCTGTGGCTAAAACTTCCAAAACTATGTTGATTAAGAGTGGTGAGAGTTGGCAACCTTGTCTTGTTCCTGATCTGAGTGGAAATGCTTTCAGTTTTTCACCATTGAGGATGATGTTGGCTGTGGGCTTGTCATATATGGCCTTTATTATGTTGAGGTAAGTTCCCTCTATGACTACTTTCTGCAGGGTTTTTATCATAAATGGGTGTTGAATTTTGTCAAATGCTTTCTTTGCATCTATTGAGATGATCATATGGTTTTTCTCCTTCAATTTGTTAATATGGGGTATCATGTTGATTGATTTGCGTAATTGAAGAATCCTTGCATTCCTGGAATAAACCCCACTTGATCATGGTGTATGATCCTTTTAATGTGCTGTTGGATTCTGTTTGCTAGTATTTTGTTGAGGATTTTTGCCTCTATGTTCATCAATGATATTGGCCTGTAGTTTTTTCTTTGTGACATCCTTGTCTGGTTTTGGTACAAGGTGATGGTGGCCCGTAGAATGAGTTTGGGAGTGTTCCTCCCTCTGCTATATTTTGGAAGAGTTTGAGAAGGATAAGTGTTAGCTCTTCTCTAAATGTTTGATAGAATTTGCCTGTGAAGCCGTCTGGTCCTGGGCTTTTTGTTTGTTGGAAGATTTTTAATCACAGTTTCAATTTCAGTGCTTGTGATTGGTCTATTCATATTTTCTATTTCTTCCTGATTCAGTCTTGGCAGGTTGTGCATTTCTAAGAATTTGTCCATTTTATTGGCATAGAGTTTCTTGTAGTAATCTCTCATGATCCTTTGTATTTCTGCAGTGTCAGTTGTTACTTCTCCTTTTTCAGTTGGAATTCTATTGATTTGCGTCTTCTCCCTGTTTTCCTTGATGAGTCTGGCTAATGGTTTATCTATTTTGTTTATCTTCTCAAAGAACCAGCTTTTAGTTTTATTGATCTTTGCTATTGTTTCCTTCATTTCTTTTTCATTTATTTCTGATCTGATCTTTATGATTTCTTTCCTTCTGCTAACTTTGGGGTTTTTTTGTTCTTCTTTCTCTAATCGCTTTAGGTGCAAGCTTAGG
>NC_047055.1:26444642-26559039 GCF_011762595.2 Tursiops truncatus | reverse complement strand
TTAATTTCTCCACAATCTGAATGAGATCCTTGCTGGGTACAGTAATCTTGGTTGCAGGTTTTTTCTCCTTTATCACTTTAAATATGTCCTGCCAGTCCCTTCTGGCTTGCAGAGTATCTGCTGAAAGATCAGCTGTTAACCTTATGGTGATTCCCTTGTGTGTTATTTGTTGTTTTTCCCTTGCTGCTTTTAATATGTTTTCTTTGTATTTAATTTTTGACAGTTTGATTAATATGTGTCTTGGCGTATTTCTACTTGGACGTATCCTGTATGGGACTCTCTGTGCTTCCTGGACTTGATTAAGTATTTCCTTTCCCATATTAGGGAAGTTTTCAACTATAATCTCTTCAAATATTTTCTCAGTCCCTTTCTTTTTCTCTTCTTCTTCTGGAACCCCTATAATTCGAATGTTGGTGTGTTTAATGTCCCAGAGGTCTCTGAGACTGTCCTCAGTTCTTTTCATCCTTTTTTCTTTATTCTGCTCTGCAGTAGTTATTTCCACTATTTTATCTTCCAGGTCACTTATCCATTCTTCTGTCTCAGTTATTCTGCTATTGATCCCATCTAGAGTATTTTTCATTTCATTTATTGTGTTGTTCATCATTGTTTGTTTCATCTTTAGTTCTTCTAGGTCCTTGTTAAATGTTTCTTGCATTTTGCCTATTCTATTTCCAAGATTTTGGATCATCTTTACTATCATTATTCTGAATTCTTTTTCAGGTAGACTGCCTATTTCCCTTCATTTGTTAGATCTGGTGAGTTTTTATCTTGCTCCTTCATCTGCTGTGTGTTTTTCTGTCTTCTCATTTTGCGTATCTTACTGTGTTTGGGGTCTCCTTTTTGCAGGCTGCAAGTTCGTAGTTCCCGTTGTTTTTGGTGTCTGTCCCCAGTGGCTAAGGTTGGTTCAGTGGGTTGTGTAGGCTTCCTGGTGGAGGGGACTAGTGCCTGTGTTCCAGTGGATGAGGCTGGATCTTGTCTCTCTGGTGGGCAGGTCCACGTCTGGTGGTGTGTTTTGGGGTGTCTGTGGCCTTATTATGATTTTATGCAGCCTCTCTGCTAACGGGTGGGGTTGTGTTCCTGTTTTGCTAGTTGTTTGGCATAGGGTGTCCAGCACTGTAGCTTGGTGGTCGTTGAGTGAAGCTGGGTGCTGGCATTGAGATGGAGATCTCTGGGAGATTTTCACCGTTTGATTATTACGTGGAGCTGGGAGGTGTCTTGTTGACCAGTGTCCTGAAGTTGGCTCTCCCACCTCAGAGGCACAGCACTGACTCCTGGCTGCAGCACCAAGAGCCTTTCATCCACATGGCTCAGGATAAAAGGGAGAAAAAGTAGAGGGAAAGAATTAGTAGAAGTAGGAAGAAAGAAAGAAAGAAAGAGGAAGGAAGGAAAGGAGGAAGGAAGGAAGGAAGAAAGAAAGAAAGAAAGAAAGAAAAGAAGGAAAGGAAAGAAAGGGAGGGAGGGACGGTGGGAGGAGGGAAGGAAGGAAAAAAGAAAGAAAGAAAGAAAGAAGATAAAGTAAAATAAAATAAAGTAAAATATAATAAAGTTATTAAATTAAAAAATAATTATTAAATTTTTTTTTTAAAAAACGGACAGATAGAACCCTAGGACAAATAGTGGAAGCAAAGCTATACAGACAAAATCTCACACAGAAACATACACATACACACTCACAAAAAGAAGAAAAGGGGAAAAAATCATAAATCTTGCTCTCAAAGTCCTCCTCAATTTGGGATGATTCGTTGTCTATTCATGTATTCCACCCATAGATGCAGGGTACATCAAGTTGATTGTGGAGCTTTAATCCACTGCTTCTGAGGTTGCTGGGAGAGATTTCCCTTTCTCTTCTTTGTTCTCACAGCTCCCAGGGGCTCAGCTTTGGATTTGGCCCCTCCTCTGTGTGTAGGTCGCCGAGGGTGTCTGTTCTTCGCTCAGACAGGACGGGGATAAAGGAGCAGCTGATTCGTGGGCTCTGGCTCACTCAGGCGGGGGGAGGGAGGGGCACGGAGTGCAGGGCGAGCCTGCGGCAGCAGAGGGCGGCGTGACGTTGCACCAGCGTGAGGCGCGCCATGCGTTCTCCCGGGGGAAGTTGTGCAGTGGCGGGCTGCGCAGGCTCCCCGGAAGGGAGGTGTGAATAGTGACCTGTGCTCGCACACAGGCTTCTTGGTGGCGGCAGCAGTAGCCTTAGCGTCTCATGCCCGTCTCTGGAGCTCCTTTAAGCAGCGCTCTTAATCCCCTCCCCCCGCGCACCTGGAAACAAAGAGGGAAGAAAAAGTCTCTTGCCTCTTCGGCAGGTCCAGACTTTTCCCCGGACTCCCTCCCGGCTAGCCGTGGCGCACTACCCCCTGCAGGCTGTGTTCACGCCGGCAACCCCGTTCCTCTCCCTGCGCTCCGACTGAAGCACGAGCCTCAACTCCCAGCCCCACCCACCCCGGCGGGTGAGCAGACAAGCCTCTCGGCCTGGTGAGTGCCGGTCGGCCCTGATCCTCTGTGCGGGAATCTCTCCGCTTTGCTCTCCGCACCCCTGTTGCTGTGCTCTCCTCCGCCACCCGCAGTCTCCACCCGCGAAGGGGCTTCCTAGTGTGTGGAAAACTTTCCTCCTTCACGGCTCCTTCCCACTGCTGCAGGTCCCGTCCCTATCCTTTTGTCTCTGTTTATTCTTTTTTTGCTTTTGCCCTACCCAGGTACGTGGGGGGTTTCTTGCCTTTTGGGAGGTCTGAGGTCTTCTGCCAGCGTTCAGTAGGTGTTCTGTAGGAGTTATTCCACGTGTAGATGTTTTTCTGGTGTATCTGTGGGGAGGAAGGTGATCTCTGTGTCTTACTCTTCCACCATCTTTCCCTAGTCCATGTTTGTGGTTTTTCTCTGTCATTCTTATATGAGAAAAAATTTTTTTTAATTGCAACTGGTGTCTTTTACTTTTTAATGTATTTATTCCCCACTTGTATTTCTTCTTTTGTATCTTGCCATATTTACTAAAATAATAACATTTATATTTGTCTTAGAGATAAAGCTTGTTTTTTCATGTATGCACTGCAAGTTTTCCTAATTTGTTAGCTATATTTTATATATGTGTGTTTATTTATATATATATGTATTTGTTGTTTAGCTACGTATTTTAACATTTCTATTTAGTCCAATTTATCAATTACGATGTTATTTCTGATTTTAATATTTTTCATATTTAGCAATGAGTCTCAAACCATCTATAAAAATTATAACCTAAATTTTTCTAGTGCTTTTACGATTTATTTTATATTTAAAACTTGGAACCACTTATAGGTTGTTTTGATAATTACGACAGAAGCAATATTTTTGGTTTGTTACTACATGACTCCTTTTTTTCCATCAATATCATTTATTGAATAAATTTATTTTTCTTTGTTGATTTCAGATGTCACATTTAGCATGTATAAACTCCCATATATCCTTAGGTTTATTTAAAGACCTTATTCTATTCTGTTATGTCATCCCAATACCATTTTGTTTCAAATAATGTCACTAGGTAGTAAACTTTGATGTCTGGCAAGACAAGTCATTTTCTACTCTTCTTACTGTCTTTTTTTTTTTTTTAAGAATAGGCAGGGATATGCTTCCAAGCACAGTAATAAGAAGGAGCATTTTCCTAGTAGACATTATGAATTGTAAAATATTATAAGAGTAAATATCAACTTTAGACCTTCTTTGTTAAATTCCAAATTATATTCCATAGCTATTTAAATAGAAAAATATATGGATCTGAAATTTACTACTTGATCGCCTCAATCCAAGAGTAAATATTGCCTTTTATTTTTCCAAGCTTATAACGTGTTTCCATAGTGTAGTGGTTATCATGTTTGCCTGATGTTTTTCCAAGGTTAGAAAGTTCCAAAATATGGTTTTAGCATTTTTATGTAGAGGCTGTGATTTTGTTGGTTTTTTATGAGCTTTTTGCTGCTCCTTTGGGTTTTCATTTTGTTCCACAATGTTATTCATTGGTTTACTGTCAGAATACAGGAAAGATATTAGTTTTGAAATTTTTTCCCAAACAGTTTACCATACTGAACTCTTGTTTTCTCTAATAGATTTACATTTGAATCTATTGGGTTTTTCAGAGAGATAATCATATTGTGTGCAAATAACTACAATCTTGCTTCTTTATTTCTAAAATATTTATAACTTTTACTTTGTTCTATTTTCTGAATGATGTTTTTGGTGGAAGTACTAGAAACACTAATACTAATAATTAGAGCAGAAAGTGTTACCTTGCTCATGATTTTCATGGTTAGTGGGGTGAGGAAAGGGGCAACTAGACACTTGTATTCAATCTGCCTTCTTACCAGTGCATTGATCCCACCATTTTCATCTATTTATTCTGCTTTTATTTTCAAATGTTTTATCTTGAAAGGGAATTTCTGGAGAAAATTCTTTGGTTTGCTTTTAGTGGTCAAAGTTACGTCATACATTTGAGAGCACATTTTCACTCTGCTAAGATATATTATCAAAAGGAAGAGAGGAATATTTGAGATAAGACATCTGAAAACCTTACATCCTAAAAACAAACAAAACTGACAATGGTAAGTATTGGCAAGGACCCAATGCTACTGGAACTCTCCTATATTACTGGCAGAAATACAAAACGGTAGTACAGCCAGTCTGGAGAACATACTGGACGTTTGTTGTAAAGTTAAACATGCACTTAACATATGACCCAACAATCTGACACCTGGATGTTCCCCCCCGCCAGAGAAATGAAAACTTATGTTCATACAGAAATCTGTACGTGCATGTTTATTGCAGCTTTATTCATAGTAGTCCCAAACTGGAAACAACCCAAATGTCTCTTAAGTGGGGGTGAAATAAACTGTGCCACAAGCATACAATGGAATACTGCCTCAATAATAAAAAGGATCAAACTATTGATACACAGAACAACATGGATGGATCTCAAATACATTATCCTAAGCTATAGAAGCCGGAATGAATAGTTTACATATTGTATGATTTCATTTACATGTCATTATAGAAAAGATGAAACTGTAGGGATAGAGAACAGATTGTTGCCAGGAATTGGGGTAGGGGTAAGTTTTTACTACAAAAGTATTACACAAGGGAATAAGGACCTGTTTTGTATCTGCATCATTGAGATGTTTACATGACTCTATGTATATGTCAGAACTTGCAGAACTGTATAGCAAAAAAGTGAATTTTACTGAATGTAAATTCAAAAACAAAAGTTACATTCACACAACAGGGTCTTCTTTGAACTAAAACTTCCTTCTCCCTCTGACAGTTTACCTGCTTGGAGCAGAGGTCAGCTTAGACATATCTGTGAGAAAAGCCCAAACTGGTAGTTTTCTCCTCAGTGCATGAGGCATATGCAATTTTAACGCTTTTTATTCATCCAGCCAGTTTTCATAGAAAATGGTAAGGTTTTTAAAAACAATACCAAGGATTTAATGAGAGGTAAAGCAAAGTGTAACATTTCTAAGTATGAGAAATCATTGAGAGCATGTCATGTACTGGACTGAATTTTAGGCATCAGTTTGCATTGTATGTAATGTTTGTTTTTGTCATTAACTGGATTTAAAGTTTCGAGGATTCTTGTGTCTTCCTCAGCTACAATTTAAGTGCTATTAAAATAAGATTATTGAGCTTCCCTGGTGGCGCAGTGGTTGAGAGTCCGCCTGCCGATGCAGCGGACATGGGTTCACGCCCCGGTCCCGGAAGATCCCACATGCCGCGGAGCGGCTAGGCCCGTGAGCCACGGCCGCTGAGCCTGCACGTCCGGAGCCTGTGCTCCGCAACAGGAGAGGCCACAACAGTGATAGGGCCCGCGTACCGCAAAAAAATAAATAAATAAAATTATTACTTGTATAGAATCATCACTAATTCTTCTGAATTGTTCCTTTTTTATCATTTTAGCAAGAAAATATTTTAAAATATTAAGTCATGAGATTGCAGTTTAGTTTCTTACCTCTTACTTATTCCCACTGAAGGAAAATGAAGATATGTTTGCCATCTAAATGCAACAGTGGCAGATGCTGTCTTGTAAGTTACGGTAACAGCCTAGTCATATTTCCTTGGGCCACTTTAAATTTGGGTTGCCATCATTTTCCATGGTGTCTCCTGTAACCAGATCAACAATTCTTCAGTAACTTTTATGCATTCTGCATCCTAGATCCCTTTTTTATTTGTTACCTTTACTCCATTCCCATTCCCTTTGTCCAAAACACTTTTGTCCTGGCTTATGCAAATAGCTTCTACATATTGTCTCTTTCTCCTAAGTAACCTTCCTCTTTCTTATCCACTAATAATCATGAAATGAGTGAAGGTATGAATTCAAAATTTACAGAGTGGCATATGTAAATGTGATACACCAGTCAACCAGACTATAAGTATTAGGAACACTGTAGCCAGCTCAAAAAACCTGAACTTCAAATAATTGCAAATTAAATAAATATTATGATACCACTTTCACCCTTGAGTTTAGAAAAAAATTAATATAAAAAACTGATATCTAGTTTTAACAAGTTATGAGGAAATGGGCATTATCAAGCAGATTCCTGGGAGTGTAAATTGCTATAATTTTTTGGTAAAGTAATTTTTTTTGCATATGAGTATAAAAAGTTTTTAAACTTTTTATTGGAGGATAGTTGATTTACAATGTTATGTTAGTTTCAGGTGTACAGTAAAGTGAATCAGTTACACATATACATATATCCACTCTTCTTTAGATACTTTTCCCATATAGATCATTACGGAGTATTGAGTAGAGTTCACTGTGCTATACAATAGGTCCTTATTAGTTACCTATTTTATATATAGTAGTGTGTATATGTCAGTCCCAATTTCCCAATTTATCCCTCCCCCACTCTTTCCCCCCCTAGTAACCATAAGTTTGTTTTCTACATCTGTTAACTCTATTTCTGTTTTGTAAATAAGTTCATTTGTACCATTTTTTTAGATTCCACATATAAGCAATATCATATATTTGTCTTTCTCTGTCTGACTTCACTCAGTATGACAATCTCTAGGTCCATCCATGTTGCTGCAAATAACATTATTTTGTTCTTTTTTATGGCTGAGTAATATCCCATTGTATATATGTACCATATCTTCTTTATTTACTCCTCTGTTGATGGGTATTTAGGTTGCTTCCATGTCTTAGCTATTCTAAATAGTGCTTGCAATGAACATTGGGGTGCATGTATCTTTTTGAATTATGGTTTTCTGTGGATATATGCCCAGGAGTGGGATTGCTGGATCATATGGTAGTTCTATATTTACTTTTTTAAGGACTCTCCATACTGTTCTCCATAGTGGCTGTACCAATTTATATGTCCACCAACAGTGTAGGAAGGTTCCCTTTCCTCCACACCCTCTCCAGCATTTATTGTTTGTAGATATTTTGATGATGGCCATTCTGACCAGTGTAAGGTGATACCTCATTGTAGTTTGATCTGCATTCTCTAGTAATTAGTGATGTTGAGCATCTTTTCATGTGCTTTTTGGCCATCTGTATGTCTTGTTTGGTGAAATGTCTATGTAGATCTTCTGCCCATCTTTTGATTGGGCTGTTTGGTTTTTTTAATATTGAGCTGCATGAGCTGTTTGTATATTTTGGAGATTAATCCCTTGTCAGTTGCTTCATTTGCAAATTTTTTCTCCCATTCTGTGGGTTGTAGATCCAGAATTATTTTAACTATTAGAAATCTATCCTACCTAAAATGTAGGTAAGATGCATAATGCATCATTGTTTTAATTAAAATTAATTATAAATATTTTTTATTTGTAAGGGAATGGATGACTAAATTATGGTGTAGTCATTCTAGATTTTAAAGAGAAGAATTTAGATTCTATTTCTATTGGCCTAGAAGCGTCTCCATGTATTGTTCTGTGGAAAAAATGTTGAAGAACAATGGATATGAGCTAACATATTCACATAAGGAATAGAAAACCTAAAAGCATTTCTTTTGGTATATGTTTGTAATATTACAAAGAAAGGCATGAGAGATTGGGATGTTTACCACAGGAGGGGGTTTGTTTGCTTATTTAAACAAATGAACTAAAAAGTCAGAATCTTTTAAAGAGGTTGAAAATGTAATTGCTTGTGTGATTATAGAGAAAGGCGTGGTAGTGAGGAGGATACACCTAAACTGGTTTCCACTGGATGGGAGTGATAGTGATTGCTTCTTCTATCTTGTGACAGTAGAGAGCCAGTATAGCATAGCTGTTAAGAGCACAGGGCCTGTACCATAACTATATGGGTTTGAATCCTAACTCCTTTACTTAAATATGTGTTATCTCTGGCAAGTTTAGTAAATTGCTCAGTGCTGCAGTTTCCTTGTAAAATACGGCAATAATAATACCTGCTGAATCAAGTGGTTATGAGGATTACATGAATTAATATGTTCGATGCTTAGAATATTTCCTGTTATAAAGTAACCATTCAGTAAATGTTAGCTGCTACTGTATAATGATAGGATTTATATGGATATCTCATTTATTAAGACATGGTATTTTAAAAGAAGTATATAAACAGGTAAATCCAGTTTTTATGTACATAATATTTATCAGTGTTTTATCTTGAACATAGGATTGTGGCATTTTCTCTTATTTTTCATAATTTAGAAAATGAATATATATTATTTATTCTGATGAAAATCAAAAGCTTATTACAAGTAATATATGCTTGATATCAAAGCAAATCAAGATGTGTCATCTCCAACTCACCATACAAATGTATCTAAGGCCAAGTCCTAGATTTCAGCAAAACTTATTTCCACATGCCTTTAGCTATAACTAGGATGACTATATAATTTATCATCTAATCCAGGGTACTTTTGAGAGAGGAATAGAGCACTTTGTAATTACACCCATAAAACAGGTCTTAATAAGGGACTATCTGGTTAACTAGGTTACATGATCACACTAGCCCCAATGAATCTCCCTTGACATACCTGTACTCACCCACTGTAGCCCAGTACACCTATGCTTACCTCAGATTCATAATGGTCAGTAAAGACACGCTGGTTCAGGCTACCATTATTCTTCATTTGCATTAATCCAATAGCTTTCTAAAAGACCTCCCTTCTCTGTCCTTATTTCCAGTCAGTCATCATGACTGCCAGAGTGATCATTTTAAAATATAAGTTAAATCATATCACTTTTCTGCTCAGTTCTTCCAATGACTTTCTCTATCACTCAGAGTAAACTTCAGAGTCCTTTCAATCATCTTTATAAGACCCTACCTGTCTGGTTGTCTCCTGCCTCCAACTCCCTACTTGTATCTCATTGCTTCTCTAACCCTATCTCCTACTATCGCCTTATCATTCGTTCGCCTCCAGCAATACTGCCCCTTTTCTGTTCTTCAAACATACCAGACCTGCCTAGACCTCAGGGCCTTTGCACTCTTTGTTCCCTCTTCTTGGTGTGTTCTTTCTGCCAATATCTATGGGTTTTGCGCCCTCATTTTTTTTTTTTTTTTACTTTTTTTCTCAAAGTCTCCTTCCCCATGAAGCCTGCCAAATTACTTTATGTACAATTGCAAATCACTTGCATCTCTAGTACTCTCCATCCCTTTTCCCTATTTTATTTCATTAATTTTCTGTTGCAGTTCACTAGAATGTAAGCCTCTACGAAGTTAATAATTGCCTCTTGTATCTACTACTGTTTCCATCGTACCTAGAACAGTGCTGGCCATGTAGTCGGTGCTTAATACATATTTCTTGATTGACAGTGAAGACTTTAAAATTCACCTGCTTCCCTATTTTGTCAAGCACACACTTGTTTATACTATTGCTTTGCAGAAATTCAACCATGTTTTTTTGGAGGGGCATGCCTAGTGTCATAACTTCTGTGAGCATATTGCCTGTCCATTCTGAAAAAAGGTCACAAGTCTAGTAATGACCACAGCTGTATGCCATACCTGTGTGCCAATTTGTAAAGGAAATGGCAAGATTTGGAAGCATCTTCCCACATATGTTTTAAAATAGATCAGGTAGGAAACGGGAGTCTTATCTGTACTGATGCAGATCTTTATTTTACAGCCACTAATTCCTCAGAGGATTAATAAAGGATGACAGCAAGAGAAGAAAGATCTTTAGACTCATTTTTATATGATGCTTTGCCAAGAGCGACATTTATCAGGGCAGTACATGCACCACATGGAAGCAGGGGGCCTTGGTAATGTGTGAATTTGTTACCATCTCCAAATTAAGTCTGCTCAATTCTGTTGTCTTTCCAATTTTACATCCTTGATTACAAATTCATAAAGCTGTCCCTTCTTTTGAACATAAATTCAACTGCTTCAAAAATATAAATGTTCATGTTTATCAAGTACGTAATTTGTTTTTACTTCCCAGTTACTAATTACATATGAAATATAAATGAATTGCAGGCCATATATTCTGTGTTAACTACTGCAAGGAAAACTTTTAGTAGGTCCTATCAACATTGGAAGTAACAAGCCTGGCATTAAACATTCCTGACATACCCTACTTCTCAACCTAGACATCTAGGAATATGTAATTAACAATGGCTTACATATACATCCACAAAATGTGGCAAAAGAATATATCTTCTGGAAATTGTCTTTTGAAAGGTTTTCATGCTATGAAAAGTATTTTAGCCTAACTTATTGTAGTGCCACTAACCTTATTTATTGAGAGACTAAACTTCATGAAGTCAGAGATCTTGTTCATCATTTTATACCTAGGTGTATTCATTTCCTCAGGCTACTGTAACAAGTTACAATAAACTTGGTGGCTTCAAACAGTAGAAATTTATTCTTTCACAATTCTGGAGGCCAGAAGTCTGAAATCAAAGTGTCTGTAGGAGTGCACTCTCTCTGGAGACTCTGGGAAAGAATCCTCCCTTGCTTCTTCCTATTTCTGGTGTTTGCCCAGCATTCTTTGGTGAGCCTTGGCCTGTGGTTACTTAAATACAGTCTTTGCTTCCCTCTTCACATTGCCTTTCCTCTATGTGTGTCTGTCTCTCAAAACTTCCTCTGCTTCTCTCTTGTAATCATATATACCATTACATACATACATGCCAGATAATCCAGGATAAAACTCCTCCTCTCAAAATGCTTAACTTACATTCTTTGCCATATAAGGTAATTCTCTCTATTTTACATAAAAGATAATATTTACAGGTTCTGAGGATTAGGAAGTGAATATATCTTTGGAGGATGATTTGTTTAGCCTACCACACTAAGGCAGTGCCTGACACATAATAGAAAGTTGATAAATTTAGTGACTTACATGACTTGAGCAAGTCTCTCTCTTTCACTCGATCTCTGATTTTCCCACATTTAGTCTGAGAGGGCTGAATTATTTAATCATTTTGACTTGAAATGACATGAAACAACAGAACAATTAATAAAGAAAAAATTACATGAAATACAGATTAAGCCAGGTATAGGGTCGAGTTTGATGTTGTTCATTCCACCCTTCAGTCATTCAGTGAAAGAGAGAAAGAGACAAGTCCATGTCTTTCTGTTTCTGAGTTGGCATATCAGTCATTTCAAGGCAATATAATAAGATTTGATAGACTTCATTTGCTAATTGTTTAGAAAACACAGAGATGTTCTTACTGCAAATACATATGTGAAAGTGGGAGAAATCTCTGTAACCGTATGATACTCGCAATATGTTTGTTATTAGTCCAGAGCCTCAAACTTCTAAACCATGAAGAACTCTATTTGAATTATTTTTCCCAAATATTATGAGACCTAACACTGTAGAGTAAGTATACTACCATACCAAAGAAAACATACTTTTGATAGCTAAAATTTTAATCAAGCGCAGTTTACAGTAGCTATGATTTCAAGACACTGGAATTATTGATATTTTGAAATAAAACTTTTATATCACCATTTTAAATACATTTATGAAATCTAAATACCATGGAAATTTGATACCTGCTATTATCTATTTTAAAAATATGCAAACTTTTCGTTCAAAGTTTCTATATAGGTAGCAAATTTCTCCTTGAACTCATGTTTCCATTTAACTACTCTCAAAAAATTTTTATTCTCATTTAATATATGTTTGCATGAAAAAATTTTATTGGTTTTCAACAAATGGTGCTGGAACAACTATACATCCATATGAAAAAAAAAATGCCTCTAGACACAGACCTACACCCTTCACAAAAATTAACTCAAAATGGATCATAGACCTAAATATAAAGCACAAAATTATGAAAATTCTGGAAGATAACATTGGAGAAAATCAAAATGAACTTGGGTATGGTGATGACTTTTTTAGATACAAAACCAAAAGCATGATCCATTGCAGAAATAATTGATAAGACAAACTACATTAAAATTAAAAACTTCTACTCTGCAGAAGACAGTGTAAAGAGAATGAGAAGACAGGCCACAGACTTGGATAAATATTTGTGAAGGATACATCTGATAAAGAACTGGTACCCAGGGAATTCCCTGGTGGTCCAGTGCTTCGGACTTCGTGTTTCCACTGCAGGAGGCATGGGTTTGATCCCTGGTCAGGGAACTAAGATCCTGCAAGCTGCACAGCACAGCCAAGAGAACTGGTATCCAAAATATCAAAGAATTCTTTAAAAACAATTATTTTCTTGGCTTATGAACAACAAAAACTTTATATCTCACCGTTCTGGAGGCTGGAAGTCCAAGATCAGGGTGCTGGCAAGGTCATGTGAGGGCCCTCTTCCAGGTTGTAGACTTCTCATTCAAAATATACAAAGAACTCTTAAAACTCAACATTAAGAATACAACCCAACTAAAAAATAGGCCAAAGACCTTAAAAGACATCACACCAAAGCGGGTATACAGATGTCCAATACACATATGAAAAGATGCTCCACATCATACATCATCAGGGAATTGCAAATTAAACAACAATGAGATACTACCACACACCTATTAGAATGGCCAAAATCCAGAACACTCACAATACCAAATGCTGGTGAGGATGTGAGGCAACAGGGACTCTCCTACATTGTTGGTGGGGATGCAAGATGGTATAGCCACTTTGGAAAACAGCTGGGAATTTCCTTACACAACTCACCATACTTTTCCCATGTGATTCAGAAATCACACTCTTTGCTGTATATCCAAACAAAACAGAAAACTTGCATCCACATAAGATCCTACACTCGAATACTTACAGCAGATTTTTTTTATAATTGCTAAAACTATATGATTCCAGCTATAAGACATTCTGTAAAAGGCAAAACTGTGGAGACAATAAGAAGATCAGTGGATGCCAGGGGATGGAGGTCATAGGGAATGGGGAGGGATGGTTGGGTGGAACACAGGATTTTTAGGGCAGTGAGAATGCCATAATTATGGAAACATGTTGTATACTTGTGTCCAAACCCAGAGAATTACAACACCAAGAGTGAACCATAATGTAAACTATGAACATTGGGTGATTATGATGTGTCAATATAGGCTCATCAGTTGTAGAAAATGTACCACTCTGGTGGGAAATGTTGATAATGGGGAGGCTATGTGTGGGAACAGAAAGTTTATGGGAAATCTATGTACCTTTCTGCCCTTTTTTTCTGAACCTAAAGCTGCTGTAAAAGATAAAACACTTAAATTAAAAAACAGTAATTTACTGGTGACCTCATCTGCAAAAAATAAGTATATAAATATTATTTTTGTTTTATTTTGTTTTTGGTTTTGTTTTTAATTCGTTTAACATCTTTATTGGAGTATAGTTGCTTTACAGTGGTGTGTTAGTTTTTGCTTTATAACAAAGTGAATCAGCTATAAGTGTACATGTATCCCCATACCTCCTCTGTCTTGCAACTCCCTCCCACCCTCCCTATCCCACCCCTCTAGGTGGTCATAAAGCACCGAGGTGATCTCCCTGTGCTATGCAGCTGCTTCCCACTAGCTATCTATTGTACATTTGGTAGTGTATATATGTCCATGCCACTCTCTCACATCGTCTCAGCTTCCCCTTCCCTGTGTCCTGAAGTACATTATCTACGTACGCATCTTTATTCCACTCCTGCCCCTAGGTTCTTCAGAACCTTTTTTTTTAAATTTTCCATGTATATGTGTTAGCATACAGTATTTGTTTTTCTCTTTCTGACTTACTTCACTCTGTATGACAGTCTCTAGGTCCATCCACCTCACTACAAATAACTCAATTTCATTTCTTTTTATGGCTGAGTAATATTCCATTGTATATATGTGCCACATCTTCTTTGTCCATTCATCTGTTGAAGGACACTTACGTTGCTTCCATGTCCTGGCTATTGTAAATAGAGCTGCAATGAACATTTTGGTACATGACTCTTTTTGAATTATGGTTTTCTCAGGGTATATGCCCAGGAGTGGGATTGCTGGGTCGTATGGTAGTTCTATTTTTACTTTTTTACGGAACCTCCATACTGTTCTCCATAGTGGCTGTACCAATTCACATTCCCACCAACAGTGCAAGAGGGTTCCCTTTTCTCCACATCCTCTCCAGCATTTATTGTTTGTATATATTTTGATGATGGCCATTCTGACCGGTGTGAGGTGATACCTCATTGTAGTTTTGATTTGCATTTCTCTAAGGATTAGTGATGTTGAGCATCCTTTCATGTGTTTGTTGGTGATCTGTATATCTTCTTTGGAGAAATGTCTATTTAGGTCTTCTGCCCATTTTTGGATTGGGTTGTTTGTGTTTTTGATATTGAACTGCATGAGTTGCTTGTATATTTTGGAGATGAATCCTTTGTCAGTTGCTTCATTTGCTAATATTTTCTCCCATTCTGGAGGTTGCCTTTTCGTCTTGTTTATGGTTTCCTTTGCTGTGCAAAAGCTTTTTAGTTTCATTAGGTCCCATTTGTTTATTTTTGTTTTCATTTCCATTTCTCTAGGAGGTGGGTCAAAAAGGATCTTGCTGTGATTTATGTCATAGAGTGTTCTGCCTATGTTTTCCTCTAAGAGTTTTATAGTGTCTGGCCTTATATTTAAGTGTTTAATCCATTTCGAGTTTATTTTTGTGTATGGTGCTAGGGAGTGTTCTAATTTCATTCTTTTACGTGTAGCTGTCCAGTTTTCCCAACACTGCTTATTGAACAGCGTATCATTTCTCCATTGTATATCCTTGCCTCCTTTGTCATAGTTTAGTTGAGCATAGATGCATGGGTTTATCTCTGGGCTTTCTATCCTATTCCACTGATGTATATTTCTGTTTTTGTGTCGGTACCATACTGTCTTGATTGCTGTAGCTTTATAGTATAGTCTGAAGTCCGGGAGCCTGCTTCCTCCAGCTCCGTTTTTCTTCCTCAAGATTTCTTTGGCTATTCGGGGTCTTTTATGTTTCCATACAAATTGTGAAGTTTTTTCTTCTAGTTCTGTGAGAAATGCTATTGCTAATTTGATAGGGATTGCATTGAATCTGTATATTCCTTTGGGTAGTATAGTCATTTTCACAATGTTGATTCTTCCAATTCAAGAACATGGTATATCTCTCCATCTGTTTGTATGATCTTTAATTTCTTTCATCAGTGTCTTATAGTTTTCTGCATACAGGCTTTTGTCTCCTTAGGTAGGTTTATTTCTAGTTATTTTATTCTTTTTGTTGCAATGGTAAATGGTATTGTTACCTTAATTTCTCTTTCAGAGTTTTCATCATAAGTGTATAGGAATGCAGGAGATTTCTGTGCATTAATTTTGTATCCTGCTGCTTTACCAAATTCATTGATTAGTCCAGTAGTTTTCTGGTAGCATCTCTAGTATTCTCTATGTATAGTATCTTTGTCATCTGCAAGCAGTGACAGTTTTACTTCTTCTTTTCTGATTTGGATTCCTTTTGTTACTTTTTCTTCTCTGATTGCTGTGGCTATAACTTCCAAAATTATGTTGAATAATAGTGGTGAGATTGGGCAACCTTGTTTTGTTCCTGATCTTAGTGGAAATGCTTTCAGTTTTTCACCATTGAGAATGATGTTGGCTGTGGGTTTGTCATATATGACCTTTATTATGTTGAGGTAAATTCCCTCTATGCCTATTTTCTGCAGGGTTTTTATCGTAAATGGGTGTTGAATATTGTTGTAAGCTTTTTCTGCATCTCTTGAGGTGATCATATGGTTTTTATCCTTCAGATTGTTAAAATGGTGTATCACATTGATTGATTTGCGTATATTGAAGAATCTTTGCATTCCTGGGATAGACCCCACTTGATCATGGTGTATGATCCTTTTAATGTGCTGTTTGATTCTGTTTGCTAGTACTTTGTTCAGGATTTTTGCATCTCTGTTCATCACAGATATTGGCCTGTAGTTTTCTTTTTTTGTGACATCTTTGTCTGGTTTTGGTATCAGGGTTATGGTGGCCTCAAAGAATGTGTTTGGGAGCATTCCTCCCTCTGCTATATTTTCGAAGAATTTGGGAAGGATGGGTGTTAGCTTTTCTCTAAATATTTGATGGAATTCGCCTGTGAAGCCATCTGGTCCTCAGCTTCTGTTGGAAGTTTTAATCACAGTTTCAATTTCAGTGCTTCTGATTGGTTTGTTTATATATTCTATTTCTTCCTGGTTCAGTCTCAGAAGGTTGTGCTTTTCTAAGAATTTTTCCATTTCTTCCAGATTTTCCTTTTTATTGGCATATAGTTGCTTGTAGTAATCTCTCATGATCCTTCATATTTCTGCAGTGTCAGTTGTTACTTCTCCTTTTTCATTTCTAAGTCTATTGATTTGAGTCTTCTCCCTTTTTTCTTCATGAGTCTGGCTAATGCTTTATCAATTTTGTTTTTTTTTCTCAAAGAACCAGCTTATAGTTTTTTTGATCTTTGCTATCATTTCCTTCATTTCTTTTCGTTTATTTCCGATCTGATCTTTGTGATTTCTTTCCTTCTGCTAACTTTGCGGGGGGGGGGGGGGGGGTTTGTTCTTATTTTTCTAATTTCATTGGGTGTAAAGTTAGGTTGTTTATTTGAGATGTTTCTTGTTTCTTGAGCTAGGTTTGTATTGCTATAAACTTCCCTCTTAGAACTGCTTTTACTGCATCCCATAGGTTTTGCCCTGTCGTGTTTTCATTGTCATTTGTTTCTAGGTATTTTTTGTTTTCCTCTTTGATTTCTCAGTGATCTCTTGATCATTAAGTAGTGTATTTTTTAGCCTCCATGTGTTGTATTTTTTAGAGATTTTTTCCTGTAATTTATATATAGTCTCATAGCATTATGGTCGGTAAAGGTACTTGATATGATTTCAATTTTCTTAAATTTACCAAGGCTTGATTTGTGACTCAAGATATGATCTATCCTGGAGAATGTTCCATGAGTACTTGAGAAGAAAGTGTATTTTGTTGTTTTTGGATGGAATGTCCTATTTATATCAATTAAGTCCATCTTGTTTAATGTATCATTTAAAGCTTTATTCCCTTATTTATTTTCATTTTGGATGATCTGTCCATTGGTGAAAGTGGGGTGTTAAAGTCCCCTACTATGATTGTGTTACTGTCGCTTTCCCCTTTTATGGCTGTTAGCATTTGCCTTATGTATTGAGGTGCTCCTATGTTGGGTGCATAAATATTAACAATTTAAATATCTTCTTCTTGGATTGATCCCTTGATCATTATGTAGTGTCCTTCTTTGTCTCTTGTAATAGTTTTTATTTTAAAATCTATTTTTTCTGATATGAGAATTGCTACTCCAGCTTTCTTTTGATTTCCATTTGCATGGAATATCTTTTTCCATCCCCCCACTTTCAGTCTGTCCTAGGTCTGAAGTGGGTCTCTTGTAGACAGCATATATATGTGTCTTCTTTTTATATCAGTTCAGCCAGTCTATGTCTTTTGGTTGGAGCATTTAATCTGTTTACATTTAAGGTAATTATCGATATGTATGTTCCTATTAGCATTTTAATTGTTTTGGGTTTTTTATTGTAGGTCTTTTCCTTCTCTTGTGTTTCCTGCCTAGAGAAGTTCCTTTAGCATTTGTTGCGAAGTTGGTTTAGTGGTGCTGCATTGTCTTAGCTTTTACTTGTCTGTAAAGTTTTTAATTTCACTGTCGAATCTAAATGAGATACTAGCTGGGTAAAAGTAAACTTGGTTGTAGGTTTTTCCCTTTCATCACTTTAAATATACCCTGCCACTCCCTTCTGGCTTGCAGAGTTTCTGCT
This sequence comes from Tursiops truncatus, assembly GCF_011762595.2. Classification (NCBI taxonomy): domain Eukaryota; kingdom Metazoa; phylum Chordata; class Mammalia; order Artiodactyla; family Delphinidae; genus Tursiops; species Tursiops truncatus. The sequence goes on along the minus strand of NC_047055.1, from coordinate 26,540,949 downwards.
GAAAGATCAGCTGTTAATCTTATGGAGATTCCCTTGTATGTTATTTGTCGCTTTTCCCTTCTGCTTTTAATATTTTTTCTTTGTATTTAACTTTTGATATTTTGATTAATATGTGTCTTGGCATGTTTCTCCTTCGATTTATCCTGTATGGGACTCTCTGTGCTTCCTGGACTTGACTGACTATTTCCTTTCCCATATTAGGTAAGTTTTCAACTACAATCTCTTCAAATACTTTCTCAGACCCTTTCATTTTCTCTTCTTCTTCCTGGACCCTTATAATGTTTAATGTTGTCCCAGAGGTCTCAGAGATTTTCCTCATTTCTTTTCATTCTTTTTTGTTTATTCTGCTCTGCAGTAGTTATTTCCAGGTCAGTTATACGTTCTTCTGCCTTTTATCTTCCAGGTCATTTATCCTTTCTTCTGCCTCAGCTTATTGTGCTGTTAATTCTTTGTAGAGAATTTTAAATTTCATTTATTTTGTTGTTCATCATTGTTTGTTTGTTCTTTAGTTCTTCTGAGTCCTTCTTAAACGTTTCTTTTATTTTCACCATTCTATTTCCAAGACTTTCCAAGATTTTGGATTTTCCAAGATTTTGGATCATTTTTACTATCATTATTATGAATTCTTTTTCAGGTAGACTGCCTATTTCATCTTCATTTGTTTGGTCTGGTGGGTTTTTACATTTCTCCTTCATGTGCTGTGTAGTTCTCTCTCTTCTCATTTTGCTTAACTTACTGTGTTTGGGGTTTCCTTTTCGCCAGCTGCAGGTTCATAGTTCCCATTGTTTTTGGCATCTACCCCAGTGGCTAAGGGTGGTTCAGTGGGTTGTGTAGGCTTCCTTGTGGAGGGGACTGGTGCCTGTGTTCTGGTGGATGCTGCTGGATTCTGTCTTTCTGGTAGGCAGGACCACGTCCAGTGGTGTGTTTTGGGGTGTCTGTGAACTTATTATGATTTTAGGCAGCCTCTCTGCTAACAGGTAGGGTTGTGTTCTATCTTTCTCATTGTTTGGTATGGGGTGTCCAGCACTGTAGCTTGCTGGTTGTTGAGTGGAGCTGGGTCTTAGTGTTGAGTTGGAAATCTCTGGGAGAACTTTCGCTGTTAGATATTGCGTGGGGCTGGGAGGTCTCTGATAGTCCAATATTCTGAACTCGGCTCTCCCATCTAAGAGGCTCAGGCCTGATACGTGGCTGGAACACCACAACCCTGTGAGCCACATGGCTCAGAAGAAAAGGGAAAAAAGAAAGCAAAATAAATAAAGTTATTTAACTAAAAAAATTTAAAAATATTAAAAATTATAATTTTAAAATTATTAAAAATTATTAAAATGTTTATTATTAAAAATTTAAAAGTTTATTATTAAAAAGTAATAAAAAACAGAAAGAGAGAAAGAAAGAAGAGAGCAACCAAACCAGTAAACAACTCCACCAGTGGTAACAAGTGCTAAAAACTATACAAAAAAAAAAAAAAAAAAAAAGGCGGACAGACAGAACCCTGGGACAAATGGTAAAAGCAAATGTATAAAGGCAGAATCACAAAGAAGCATACACATACACACCCACAAAAAAGAGAAAAATGAAAAAAATATATATATATATAAACAAAAGGAAGAGAACAACCAAATCAGTGAACAAATCTACCAGTGAAAATAAGCTCTAAATACTAAACTAAGATAAGCATAAATCCAGAAACAAATTAGATACAGAAAGCAAACCCCAAGTCTACAGTTGCTCCCAAAGTCCACCACCTCAAATTTGGGATTATTTGTTGTCTATTCAGGTATTCTATTGTTGTCTATTGTTGTCTATTTGTTGTCTCTTCAGGTACATGAAGTTGATTGTGAAGATTTAATCCACTGCTCATGAGGCTGCTGGGAGGAATTTCCCTTTCCCTTCTTTGTTCACACAGCTCCCGGGGTTCAGCTTTTGATTTGGCCCTGCCTTTGCATGTAGGTTGCCTGAGGGTGGCTGTTCTTTGCTCAGACAGGATGGGGTTAAAGTAGCAGCTGATTAGGGGGCTCTTACTCACTCAGGGCTGGGGAGAGGGAGGAGTATGGAATACAGGGCGAGCCTGAAGCAGCAGAGGCCAGCATGACGTTGCAATAGCCTGAGGTGTGCAATGTGTTCTCCCAGGGAAGTTGTCCCTAGATCATGGGACCCTGGCTCTGGCAGGCTGCACAGGCTCCCGGGAGGGGAGGCGTGGATAGTGACCTATCCATGCCTCCCCTCGCACACAGGCTTCTTGTTGTCTGTAACAGCAGCCTTAGCATTTCATGCCCGTCTCCAGGGTCCGCGCCGATAGCCGTGGCTCGCGCCCATTTCTGGAGCTCGTTTAGGCAGTGCTCTGAATCCCCTCTCCTCACGCACCCTGAAACAGTGGTCTCTTGACTCTTAGGCAGGTCCAGACTTTTTCCCGGACTCCCTCACATCAAGCTTTGGCGCGCTAGCCCTCTTCAGGCTGTGTTCACGCAGCCAACCCCATTCCTCTCCTTGTATAAATAGTATTTTAAGAAATTCCCATGAGCATAAGATCCTAAGTGCTTAATTTTTAGTTATCTTCATAGTTATAATTATTATGCAATTGCTCTACGAACGTAAGTATATTACTTTTAGTAAAGAATTATTAAACATACAAAGTAAAATTTTTGTTGAAAATGCATCTATTAATGAGATGATAGGAATTCTTATCTTCATTAGCTCATGTGCTTATGGATTTATAATATTTATGAATAGAAAGAAAGGATCCAATGGAAATTTACAGCATTGTAAACAGAGTAAGGGTGCAGTTTACACTAGTAAGTGTGCAGCTTACAAAACAATTAATAGTGATCGTTGTTAGTGTTTTGAATTTACAGAGAATTTGCAATAAAATTTCATTTAAATCCAATTAAATACATGATGAGAATGAATAAATGAGTAGAATGTTCATTGAGAAAGACAGCAAACACAAGACCCTTGCCAACGTTTAAAAAATGGGTACAGGGCTTCCCTGTTGGTGCAGTGATTGGGAGTCCGCCTGCCGATGCAGGAGACACGGGTTCGTGCCCCAGTCCGAGAAGATTCCACGTGCCGCGGAGCGGCTGGGCCCATGAGCCACGGCCACTGAGCCTGCACGTCCAGAGCCTGTGCTCCACAGCAGGAGAGGCCACAGCAGTGAGAGGCCCACATACTGAAAAAAAAATAAAATAAAAAATTAAAAAATAAAAAATGGGTACAGACTGGTTGAGTAACTTTCAACCAATTGAGATTGTTTTTCCTCAGTCTTAATAAGTGTTTAAAATATAAAATGCTACATTTTTTGATACATTCCATTTGCTAAAGGTGTTCTGTCAAGAGTAAATGCAACATTTAGAAACAATCTGAGACAGAGCTATGGGAGTAATCGCTAGGCCCTTATTAATGAGAATGGTGAAAATGTAGGAAAAGCATGCTTTATGGCAGATTGGTATTTCCTGTGATGCTCTTGTAAGTCTTAAATATTTTAATTATAAAATAGATAGTTAACAAAGCTTTGCATGTGTTTGTTAGCTGGATATAAAAAGGAACTGCCACCTTTAATATTTCTTATTGTTCCTGCTTTTCTAGGGCTCTCCTTTAGAAGCAATACATTGAAAATTCTTGAGAAGTTGAAGAGGGAAAGTCATTAAAAGTTATTATTCCCATTGTCCCACTCTTTAATATATTTCATTTTCTGTCCTACTCTTTAGTATATTTCATTTTCATCCCACAGAGGTCAACATTCCCTTTTTCTATCCAATGATTCTTTACTAACACAAATATGTATAAAACCTATTGTGGGGTTATTGGGCCTTTTTTAAAGGAGGCTTTAAAAGCAACATTTGAAATTGTTACTTTGTCAGCCTGGAGATCTTTACATGTGGCATAGTTAAGATTTGTGATACATGAGAAATATGGCTTTCTTTATGAAGTATGTGGAGGATAACTACAGACACATGCTCCGGGAAGAGATTCATTTTAGGGAAGAGATCTTATGGCAGTCGAGTATCTAGAAATTGAATCTTTAAAAAAAAAATCTCCCATTTTATATCCCTTGGAAAATATCAGGGTACCACCAGGCTTATGTGTACTCCGGTTTGAAGACCACTAATTTAGTGATATAGGTTCACTAGAAGACTGCAACAAAGGAGTCAAATATTTCAATCAAAACATTGAAAAATAATTTAAGATTCAGGGTATACTTTTGGCTAATAAGGGAAAGAATCATTCAGATTAGTTGTTTGGTTTCATATAAATGAATTTGCAAACTGACCCACCAAACTTACTTTTCTACTAGTGGATGAACTGGCTTAATAGTTCAGTGCATTCATTTATCTACTCGTTTGCCATAATAAAAATTAAGACTTAAAGAACTGCATTTGGTGCTGTGGGTTTTTTGTGGGGGTGAGTAGGCATTGTTTAATCATTCCTTTTTTGTTGAATAGATACTGTTTAAAATGGATTTAATATGTTTGTTGGTTACTTCTATTTCATTTGCTTATAGTCTCATTCAAAAACATTTAAGTGAAATATTTTCCATTTCTGTTTATCCCCTAATCTTTACTCATTTTCTTATATTCTAACTGAAAGGACCAGATTTTCCAATCATCTTAAGGCATGCAAACTTAGAATAATGACTTGAAGGGGAGAACCAAGTTATATATAATGAATGTTTTGGATAACATTTGAATTTCTTTAGGGTTTTTATTGAAGAAATGCTAAATTCTAAATGTCACCCTCTTCTTCAGGCTGTGGAGCCTCTGAACATTCTTAGTTCTTTTGGAAATTAGCAGAGTGTCGTCACCTTGAATTTCCTCATGACCTTGATCATGATGGAAGTTTAGGGTTTAAGTTAGTCAGTGGAGTCCTCATTAATTTAGCCTTTCATTAAGTCCTGTCATGGAACATGATGAGATTCAGCCCCTTGCAAAGGGATGATTTCCTTTTGTTCCTCTTCATCAGTTTATAGTCGTGCATTATAAAATTTTGTTTTTCACTAACAGACTAATTTGGTGGAGGAAGAAAGCAGCTGAAACTAATGAAGTAAACTATAGAATAATTCTTATGTTTGGTATAATAGATGAAATACAGTGACTCTTAAAGGAATATCCTTCCTCACCTTCCAGGAATTTTGAATGTACTACTTACCTACCTACAAATCACTTTCTTTTTAAGTAAATACTATAGGTAAATATCACCGCAGCCCATATCCTCATATTTAGAAATTCCTTAATAGTGCCTCCAAATTAATGAGATGATCTGTTGTTTATTTGTTTTGCATTTCCAGCTTTATTAAGGTATAATTGACAAAATGGTAAGGTATTTAAAATGTATATCATGATTATTTGATGTACATATACATTGTGAAAGAATTCCTCCCATCTGCTTAATTGACACATCCATCACCTCACATATTTTTGTATGTATGTGAGAACATTTAAATTCCAGTCTCTTAGCAAATTTCAATTATACAATACAGTGTTTTCAACTATAGTCTCCATGTTATACATTAGATCCTCAGACATTATTCAATTTATAGCTGAAAGATTATACCCTTTTACCAACCTCTCCCTTTTCCTCCTACCCCCAAGACCCTGGCAATCATGTTTCTACTCGTTTCTATGAGTTTGATTTTTTTTTCTTTTTTTAAGATTCCACATATAAGTGATAGCATGCAGTATTTGTCTTTCTGCATGTGGCTTACTTCACTTAGCATAATGTGCTCAGGTGTCATCCATGTCTTCTCAAACTGCAGGATTTCCTTCTTTCTTGTGGCTGAATAAGATTCCTCTGTGTGTGTGTGTGTGTGTGTGTGTGTGTGTGTGTGTTTGTGTGTTTGTGTGTGTATCATATCTTTTTTATCCATTCATCCGTTGATGGTCACTTAGGTTGTTTCCATGTCTTGGTTATAGTGAACAATACTGCAATAAACATGAGATTGCAGATATCCCTTTAAGATCCCATTTTCATTTCTTTTGGATATATACCCAAAAGTGAGACTGCTGGGTCATATGGTAGTTCTATTTTTAATTTTTTGAGGAACTTCCATGTTGTTTTCTATAGTGGCAGCACCAATTTACATTCCCACCAATAGTACACGAGGATCCCCTTTTCTCCACATCCTCATCACCACTTTTTATCTTTTATCTTTTTGATGATAGCCATTATAACAGGTGTGAGGTGATACCTCATTGTGATTTTGATTTGCCTTTTTTTGTCCTTGTTTTTTAATTATTTATTTTTTCTTCCATTTTGTTGAGATATAATTGACATACCTACCACCTGTGTAAGTTTAGTTGTACAGCATAGTGATTTGACTTACATACATCATTAAGTTACTAGCACAGTAAGGTTAGTGAACATCCATCATCTCATATAGATAGAAAATAAAAAGAGAAAAATATTTCTTCCTTGTGATGAGAACACTTAGGATTTACTCTCTTAACTTTCATATGTAACATGCAACAGCACTAACTATATTAATCATGTTGTACATTACATCCATAGTACTTACTTATCCTCTAACTGGAAATTTGTACCTTTTGACCACCTTCATCCAATTCCCCCCTGCCCCCACACCCTTCCTCTGGTCACCACAAATCCGATTGCTTTTTCTATGAGTTTGTTGAAGTATAATTGACCTATAACCCTATTTAGTTTGTGGTGCACAACATATTGATTTAATATTTCTATATATTACAAAATGATCACTATGGTAAAAATAGTTACTATTTGTCACCATATTACATTACTATTGATTATGTTCCCCACTCTCTACATTTCATCCCTATGACTCATTTATTTGTAACTGAAAGGTTGTACCTCTTAATTCCCGTCACCTCTTCCACTCATCCCCATACCCCTCTCCCCTCTGACATTCACCTTTTTTTCTCTGTATCTATGACTCTCTGTTTTGTTATGTTTATTCATTTGTTTTCCGTTTTAGATTCTACATATAAGTGAAATTATGTAGTATTTGTCTTTCTCCATCTGACTTATTAAACTTAGCATAATACCCTCTAGTCTGCTCATGTTGCAGCAAAGATAAGATTTCATTCTTTTTTTTAATGGCTGAGTAATATTATATTGTGTGTATGTATATGTATACACATACATATATACACATATATATATACACGTATACATATATATATACACATACATGTATACACATATATAAACACACATATACATATATATATACACATACATATATATCACATTTTCTTTATCCATTTATCAATGGACACTTAGGGTTGCTTTCATATCTGGGCTACTGTAAATAGTGCTGCAATGAATATAACAGTATACATATCTTTTTGAATTAGTGTTTTAGTTTTCTTTTGATTAATACCAAGAAGTGGAATTGCTGGATACATGTTTGTTCTATTTAAAACTTTTAAGGAACCGCCATACTGTTTACTATAGTAGCTTTACTAATTTATATTCCCACTAACAGTACACGAGTATTTCCTTTTCTCATGATCTTCACGAACACTTGTTTCTTTTTTTTTGATAATAGCCATTCTGATAGGTGTAAGGTAGTATCTCATTGTGCTTTTGATTTGCATTACCCTGATGATAGTGCAAACTATCATTATCATTGAGCACATTTTTATGCGCCTGTTGGCCATCCGTATGTCTTCTTTGGAAAATGTCTATTCAGATCCTCTGCTCATTTTTTTAATCGGATTTTTTTGTTGTTGATTTGTACGAGTTCTTAGTATATTTTGAATATTAACCCCTTATCAGATACAGCATTTGCAAATATCTTCTCCCATTGAGTATGAGGCTTTTTGTTTTGTTGACAGTTTCTTTCAATGTGCAAAAGCTTTTCAGTTTGATGTAGTCACGTTTGTTTATATTTGCTTTTTTTTTCCCTAGCCTGAGGAGGCAGATCCAAAAATATATATATATTGCTAAGGCCAATGTCAAAGAGTGTATGCTTGCTTCTTTTTTTTTTTCCTAAGCATTTTATGGTTTCAGGTCTTACATTGAGGTCTTTAATCCATTTTGAGATTATTTTTGTATATGTTATGAGAAAGTAGTCCAGTTTGATTCATTTACATATAGCTGCCCAGTTTTCCCAGGCAAACACCATTTATTGAATAGTTGGACTTTTCCCCGTTATATATTCTTGACTCTTTTGTCAGAAATTAATTGACCATATACCTATGGGTTTATTTCTGGGCCTTGTATTCTGTTCCATTAATCTGTGTGTCTGTTTTTGTGACAGTGCCATACTGTTTTGATTATTGTAGCTTTGTAGTATAGTTTGAAATCAGGGCTCATGATACCTCCAGCTTTGTACTTCCGTATCAAGATTGTTTGGGCTATTTGAGGTCTTTTGTGTTTCCCTATAAATTTTAGAATTATTTGCTCTAGTTCTCTGAAAAATGCCAGTATTTTGATAGGGACTGCATTGAATCTGTAGATTGCCTTGAGTAGTATGGTCATTTTAGCAATAGTAATTCTTCCAATCCATGAACACACTGTTTCTTTCCATTTGTTTCTATCATCTTTAATTTCTTTCATCAGTGTCATAGTTTTTCTAGTATAGGTCTTTTATTTCCTTAGTTATATTTCTGGATATTTTATTCTTTTTAATGTGATTCTAAATAGGATTGTTTTCGTAATTTCTCTTTCTGATAGTTTGTTGTCAGTGTATAAAACTGCAACAGATTTCTGTACAAGGATTTTGTATCCTGCAACTTTACTGAATTCATTGATGTTTTCCAGTAGTTTTTTGGTGGCATCTTTAGAATTTTTGTGTATACAGTAACATGTCATCTTCAAACAGTGACAGTTTTACTTCTTCCTTTCCAATTTGGATCTCTGTTTTTTTTTTTAAACTATCTATTTATTTATTTTTGGCTGAGTTGGGTCTTAGTTGTGGCATGCAAGGTCTTTCATTGTGGCACAAGGGCTGTTGCAGTGTGTGGGCTTCTGTCTGGTTGTGGTTCACAAGCTTCTGTCTAGTTGTGGTGCATGGGCTCCAGAGCACGTGGGCTCAGTAGTTTTGGTGTGTGGGCTCTCTAGTTGTGGTGCGCAGGTTCTCTAGTTGCGGCATGTGGGATCGTAGTGCCCTGACCAGGGATTGAACCCATGTCTCCTGCATTGGAAGGCATATTCTTAACCACTGGACCACCAAGGAAGTCCCTCATTTGGATTTTTAAATTTCTTTTTCTTATCTGATCGGTGTGGCTAGGGCTTCCAATACTATGTTGAATGAAAGTAGGGAGAGTGGGCATCCTTGTCTTGTTCCTGATTTTAAAAGAAATTATTTCAGCTTTTCACCATTGAGTATGATGTTGGTTGTAGGTTTGTCATATATAGCCTTTATAGTAGTTGAAATAGGTTCCCTCTTTACCTACTTTGTGGGGAGTTTTTGTCATAAATGGATGTTAAATTTTGTCAAAAGCTGTTTTGCATCTTGAAATGAACATATAATTTTGATTCTTCAATTTGTCAATGTGGTATATCACACTGATTTATTTGTTGATATGGAACCATCCTTGCATCCCAAGGACAAAGCCCACTTGATCATGGTGTATGGTCTTTTTAATGTATTGTTGGATTCAATTTACTAATATTTTGTTGAGGATATTTGCATCTATGTTCATCAGTGATATTGGCCTATAATTTTCTTTGTTTTGTGGTGTAATTATCTGGTTTTGGTATCAGGGTCATGCTGGCCTCATAGCATGAGTTCTGAAGTGTTCCTTTCTCTTCAATTTGTTGGAATAGTTTGAGAATGCATTATTTTTTCTTAAGGTGTTTGATAGAAGTTATCTAAGAAGCCATCTGGTCCTGGAGTTTTGTTTGTTTGGAGTTATTTTTACTACTGATTCAATTTCATTACTGGTCATTGGTCTATTCATATTTTCTCTTTCTTCCTGGTTCAGTCTTGGGAGATTGTACATTTATAGGAATTTATCCATTTCTCTAGGTTGTCCGTTTCATGGGCATATAATTTTTCCTAGCAATCTCTTATGATTCTTTAAATATATATTCTTTGAATATATATCTGTTAAGTCCATCTATTCTAATGTGTTGTTTAAGGCCAGTGTTTCCTTGTTGATTTTCTTTCTAGATGACCTGTCCATTGATGTAAGTGAGACATTAAAGTCCCCTGCTATTATTGTGTTACTGTCAGGGTCTTTCTTTACGTTGGTTAATATTTGCTTTATGTATTTAGGTGCTTTTATTGGATGCATACATATTTAAAATTGTTATATCTTTTAGTTGGATTGATCCCTTTATCATTATGTAATGACCTTCTTTGTCTCTTTTTATAGTCTTTGTTTTAAAGTCTATTTTGTCTGGCAAAAGTATTGCTACCCCAGCTTTATTCTTCTTTATATTTGCATGAAGTACTTTTTCTTCCCCTCAGTTTCAGTCTTTGTCTTTAGATCTAAAGTGAGTCTCATGTAGGCAGCATATAGATGGATCTTGTTTTTTTTATCCATTTATCATTCTCTGTCTTTTGATTGGAGCATTTAGTTCATTTACATTTAAAATAATTATTTATAGGTGTGCACGTATTTCCATTTGGTTAATTGTTTTGAAGTGTTTTTGTAGTTTTGTTGTTGTTGTTTTTGTTCCTTTCTCCTTTAGCTCTCTTCCACTGTGTGTTATGTTTGGATTTCTTTCTTTTGTGTGTGTGTGTATCTATTTGAAACTTTTGTTTTGTGGTTACCATGAGGGCTATATATAGTAATAAGTATTTTATATATATGTGTGTGTGTGTGTGTGTATGTGTGTGTGTGTTTATCTCGTATGCATATGACTATTTTAAGTTGATGATCCCTTATGTTAAAAATCATTCCAGCAACCCTGCATTTTTACTCCCCCACCACAAGTTTAATGTTTTAGACATCATATTATACATCTTTTTGTTTTGCGTATCATTTAACGACTTATTATGGATATACGTAATTTTACTATTGTTGTTTTTTAACCTTCATTAGCATTATAATGGTCCTGGAGGGTCTCCAGGCTGTTGGGCAGTGGCGGTTCATGGGTTAGCTTTCTGGGGAGCCTGAGGTGGATGCCAGCCCCCAGTTTGCTGGGGCTGGGTCCCCATATGCCTAGCTGCTCAGCCTGGTGTGTCCTGGGATTGATGCCGACCAGCTGGTGGGTGGGGCTGGTTCTCAAAGCTCATAGTCTACAGGATGACTCCAAAATGGTGTTTCCTGGCACCAGTGTCCTCATGGTAGAACAAACTCCCATAAAAAGGCTGCTGCCAGCATCTATGTCCCCAGGGGAAGTCCCAGTAATCTTCTCTCTGGGAGGCTTCTCCAAGATCAGCAAATGGGTCTGACCCAGGATTTTTAAAAGTTACTGTCTCTGCACTGGATCTTGGATTGTGTGAGATTTTGTGTGCACCCTTTAAGAGTGGAGTCTCTGTTTCCAGCAACCTTCAGGCTCTCCCATATGAAATCCCCTCTGGCCTATAAAGCCAGATGTTCTTGGGGCTCATCTTCCCAGTATAGGACCCTAGATCTGGGGAGTCCAATGTGGGGCTTTGACCCTTTGCTCCCTGGGGGGAATCTCTGCAATTGTGATTATCTTCCATTTGTGGTTTGACTACCTAGGGGTGTGAGTTTTGACTATATTGCATTTCTGCCCCTCCTACTTTCCTTGTGGAAAATCCTCTCTTAGTTGTGGAAAATCTTTTCTTCTAGTCTTCTATCATTGTGTGTGCTTTTAAAAATCTTGTTTAAGAAGTCTTAATCCAGTGTCAATATCACAGAGGTACTCTCCTATAATTATTTTTAGCTTTATAGTTTTGTCTTTTTCTCTAGTAGTTATTTCATCCATTTAGAGATGTTCTTTTTTAACCTCATGGAGTATAGATCAACCTTTATTCTTCTCCATAGAGTGAACCTCTTTACCAAGCCATTTAGTAAATAGTTGTTCTCATTGATTTGGTATACCACCTCTGTTCTGTTGGTCTTTTTCAGTTCCTAAAAAAGTTGTTTTTATCACATTGTCTTTATGATTTCTTAATACCTATGACGGTAAAATTCCCACCCTCCTTTTAGGTATTGTTTTTGTAAGTTTTCTTACTTGTAGACTTTTCTTATTTCATGTAAACTTTAGATCAGGTAACAGCCTTCTAATAAAATATTGCTTGAATTTTATTAGAATTGCATTGTTTATATATTAATATATGGATAATCAACATTTCTATGTTGCTGTGTCTTATGACCAGAGTAAATCTCTCTTTTTTTTTCAAGGCTTTCCTTAAAGTACAGTCATCCTTCAGTATCCATTAGGGATTGGTTCCAGGAGCCCCCCACATATACCAAAATCTGCAGATACTCAAGTCCCTTAGGTAAAATATGTAGTATAATTGGCCCTTTGTATCTGTAGGTTTTGCATCCGCAGATTCAACCAAGTGGGGATGGAAATATCTATCTGTGGTTGTGAAACCCATCAATATAGAGGGCCAACTATATAGTTATTTTTAAAAAAATCAACGTATAGGTGGACCCGCAAAGTTCAAACCTGTATTGTTCAAGGGTCAACAGTAAATGCAGTTGTCTCTTGGTATGGGTCAGAGACTGGTTCCAGTATGTACCACAGGTACCAAAATCCACAGATGCTCAAGTCCCATAGTCAGTCCTTCACATCCGCAGATTCAACCACCCTTAGATTGTAAACATAGTACATAATCCTCTTTGGTTGAATCTGCAGATCCGGAAACCAAGGATACTGAGGGCTGACTGTATATTTATTGAAAAAAATGTGTGTAAGTAGACCCCTGCAGTTCAAATGCATGTTGTTCAAAGGGTCAACTGTATATCAAAATTATTAATACTTTTGAAAGATATTCTTTGAGCTGTAGCAGGAATAGATTGTAGGAGTAAGAGTGGAAGTGGGAAACACCTAAGGAGTTACTTGTAATAGTCTTGGAAAGTGATAATGATTAGTGCCTTGGGCTAATGTTGTGGCAGTGGAAATGGAAATAAAAAGACAGATTCAAGAGATATTTTGATGGTGGAGACAGAATAACTTTCTAGGAATTTATATAGGTGAAGGAATTACGACGAACAAAGAGTACACAAATTTCCAGCTTGGGCAACGTGGTGAATGTGTGGTGCTGTTACTGAGTAGGGAGCAGCTTTGCATGGGCCAGGGTTAATAGAGGGAAAATCACACATGGCACATGGACTGGTTATTTTTAAGTCAGGGTGAGGACTCTGTGTATACCACACCTAGGCAAATAGAACACATGTGAGATTGTAGATTCATATGCCCTTGAAAACTCTAAATCAAAGTTATAAACATGGTATTGTATTGTTCCTCCTTTATTAATTTCTGCATAGTATTGCTCATACCTGATCTTTGGTTTCTACATCTGAACAACTAATATAGTGGAAATCTTATGGGTATTAAATTAGAAATTTGCAAGTTTGAATCCCAGATCTTCCATTTTCTAGCTTCTTGAACTTGGAAAAATTATTCAACTTTTCTGAGTTTTTGTTTTCTTATCTGTAAAATCAGTACAGTAGTATGTATTTCATAGAACTCTTGTGAGGATTAAATGAGAATTTGACCATAACACATGTTTGACATTGAACATATGTTTGCAATCTATCTCTTCTCTGATCTTCTTGCCTCCATAGATGAGATCTAGCTAATAAGATAGTAGGACAATTTTAACTTCTAACTTACAGGGCAATAATACTGTGATTCTTGATATCTTACTTCCTATACACTGGTGGACTTCATTTCATAAAATTGTGTGAATTTTATAAAATATAATGTGCATTTTTCCTAAATAAAAATAATTTTTCAAATATATCAGAGATGATAATTTAATGGAATTCTATTATGAACCATATTGTAAAATGAAAAGCTACTCTCTCATTCATTTATTCCTTTTCCCCTATTGTCATGTGGTTGTCATTTCATGAGTATGGTTTTTATTATAAGTAAACCTCTTTATTAAGAAAGTTAAATATAAGCAACTTAGAAATATATATATCAAAACACATTATTCTTTACAGAAAATTGAAAAGTAAATGCTAAGACACAAAGCACAAATAATCCACTGTTATGGAATTTAATTTGGGACTTGTGGAGAAAAGAAGAATGCATTTACATATTTCATGTACTTATTGTGACAGATTCCATCACACTACAGCAGTGTTTTAAGTCATTCATCCTGGGTTGTGCTGTCAGCTGTGATAACTAGAAATGCATATTGTTCCATGACAAGTTTAAAAAATGAATGACCATTATTTTGAGTAACTAGTGTTATCAAATTGTATGTGCAGTTAAATGTCAAAATGAGAATTTACTACTTTAAAAGAACCTTATGGGGATGTATAATGTCAAGTGTAAAAGGGTTTCATTTAGTGGCATTTTTTGTTTTTGTTTTGTAAAAGTAGTAAATCTAAGAAGTTTTAGAAAGTTGGAAGTTAGAAATATTCATAAAGGAACAAGAAAGAATACCAGTAGTTACATATGTTAGTATTTTACATACTCTTACAAGTTTTCCTGAGTTGTTTTATATAACTAAGATAATCTTCTATATGCATTTCTGCATCCTGCTATTTATTTTTGAATTTATAAAAATTGAAGGCATTCACATTGTTAAAGTTTTTTTTTAAAACATTATTTTTAATGGTGTCAGAGATTCCATTGAATATATGTATCCTAATTTATTTAACAAACCCAGGATTTTAAGGCATTAGAGTTGTTTACAGTGTTTTCACTTTTACCAGTTACCTATTATGGTCCTGTGCAGTATACCTCACCTTCTGGGAACAACTCCTACCTACTCCTACTCTAGCCACCTTATTACCAAAGGTTCTGTCATATTCTTTCATGTCCTTACCCTCTGGGCCATGGTTGGAAGGTCATGGTGTTAGCACCTGACCTCAAGCTTGGCTAATCATTTTCTTCCTTAGAGGTTTTGAATTTATAACCCCAGAGAACATTCTCCCTCTTATAGCTAAAAGTATAAGTTAAAAGCCTTGGCAGTTATTGGCAGCTGCAAATAGGATTATATGGCAAGACCTGATTTGTGGAGAAAGACAGTGAAACAGATATTCAGAGAAAATAGACCTGAAGGACAGCATTTGAATTCTTGGTCCAGTTGCTCCTGAGGCAAAGTTGTTCCCCTGTCCTTTCCACAGCTTGGTTGTTCAATCCCCCTTTGGATCGATGAACTAATAGACTACTCATTTTTAAAGGTAATTTTAGTTGAGTTTCTAAAACTTACAACCAAAGAAGCCTATTTTAAACACTGTGTTGGACATCTTTGAGGATAGAATATGGTCTGCATTTGAGATGAATTCCTTAAAGTATATTATCAAAATAGAATTTCTGGATTAAATGTTACATATTTCAAGTCTCTGAATAAGGGGATTTAAATATCACCAGGTTTACAGAAATCAGAGAAGATAGTCCTGATGAGACATCAAGTTTTAGCTTATTCCTGAAGGTAATTAATTGTGAGAATGAGGCCAAGGAGTTACAATCAGATAAAGAAGGAGGTGACTCTCACCATGAAAGAAGCCAGAAACATTATGAAGGTTTCTGTGGAGAGAAGGACACATATAAAAGAAATACACAGAAACAACAGATATTCAACATTTGATATGAGTTCTACTAATTTTAAGTGAAGCTAGACAGCATTAATTAGGGAAAAAATAGATTCTGTAACATGTCTTCAGAATGACATGATAATAATGCAAGTGTGTAAGGTGGCCAAGTCTTACATTACTCAAGGAATTTTTCATGGCTGAACCACAAGTCAACATGAAGAACTTTAAACTTGTTTTAACGTCACATCAATGGCAATATTTCACCAAAATTTGTGATTTCACTCATATGTGGAATACAAAAAACAAACCTTAAAACCCACAAAATAAATGAACAAACAATACCAAACAAAAAAAACAATGTAGATATACAGAAAAGAGTAGTGGTTACCAGAGGGGACATGGCATGGGGTGGGAGTGGTGAGGGTGAAATCAATAAACGAGGTCAACTGTATGGTGATGGATGGAAACTAAATGTTTGGTGGTGAGCCTACTATAGTGTATAGAGAAGTTGAAGTATAATGTTGTGTATTAGAAACATATGTCATAAACCAATGTTAGGTCAATTAAAATTTTGTTTAATGAGGTCAAGCATCCTATCAATCTTCTTGTATAAAAATTTGGAAGAATTTTTAGTTTTGTGATTGGATTCTTCCGTATGATGATTCTCTGGCTCATAGGATGTCTTCTTTGAAATGTTTTTGACCAAAACTGATGTTATTCAGATTCATGATCCATTTCCTTTACCAAATTATGGTTTTATATGATTCTTTATTTTTTTAGCAATGAAATTCATTTTTAAAGGGTGAAGATTTGTTACGATTGTGTTACAATTAAGGATATATAAAAAGAAGCTAAAATGTCTAGAAATATCAAGAAAGCTTTACAAATGTATTTTTGAGCAGTAACTGTGCTGTTGTAATAAGTAAATTACCTTTGATATGACTAGTCTGAAGCGAATGTCACTTCTTTAGATACATATGGAGAAAATACATCATTTACTTGGGGGCATATTTCTTATAACCGTATATCCTAACTTCATCCCTGTCTGAAGTTAACTTTGCAACCGATGCCAAATCTTAACTTGGTAGCAAAAGCTTCTATGATAGGTAGCACAGTGCCTTGCTCATAGAATGCCCTTTGCAGATATTCACTGAATATATGTGAAATATAATGACCTGTCTGTCCTATCTATCCTTCAGCCTTCAGACTGTATACTGCACTCAGATCTCAAGTGTAGTGTATACAGTGTATATATATATATACACTACCAAACGTAAAATAGATAGCTAGTGGGAAGCAGTCGCATAGCACAGGGAGATCAGCTCGGTGCTTTGTGACCACCTAGAGGGGTGGATAGGGAGGGTGGGATGGAGGGAGACGCAAGAGGGAAGAGATATGGGAACATATGTATATGTATAACTGATTCACTTTGTTATAAAGCAGAAACTAACACACCATTGTAAAGCAATTATACTCCAATAAAGATGTTAAAAAAAAAAGTATTCCCTAGATCTTTTCAGGAATGAAAAGTTTTGATTTAATCAAGCAGTCTCACACTCCATATGTAAATTAACATATTTCTACCTTAGCAGTAGTCTTATTATAAGAACTTAGTTTGGTTACATACATAAAATGACAGAATTCCTTTACCAAATAGAATTTTAAAATACATAAGAAAGTAATCACCTTTGTACCAGTCTCCATTATTGCCCACCCTCCAGAGTTCATTTTCCTGCAGACATCTTCCAGGAATAGATAAAAATACTGTGGGAAAGAACCTTACAATATACATGCAGATAGTTACATAATCTCTCTTTGCCTTGGTTCGTCTGGCTACAACACTTGCCTCAAGTACATATGCTCTTGCTAAGCCCTTTAGCACTGGACCATGGATCAAATGAAAGTGTCTGAGCAACCGTCATCAGTGAGGTTCCCAGCCTCCATTCCATCTATTCTGGCGTCCTTCTCCACCCCAGAAATGTACTGAGAACCTAGAAAGTTTCTGCCTAAACACATGGGTTTTCCAGACTTACTATTTGGGGGGGGGGGCAGGCTTAAGAGGCGGTCATCTGGTTGGAAGGTAGACTAAAGAGCTTGTCTTATAGCTGCATTTACATAGAATGTACACGATTTTTACCTAGTCTATGTACTTGAGATAGCTTGAGAATGCAGTGATGGAGATTTTGAAGTACTTTAACCACCTATTCCCTACCACTCCTTGGTTTTAGCACTAAAATCATCACAAGTTTAACCACCATAAAAAATATATATCTAGATCCTTGTTAGAACTAATAAAAATCTATAGAACATGGAGACACATTTCTGTTAAGTCCAGGGTACTTACGCTTTTGGAGTAGATCTTTGTCAGATTGAGTTCCAAGTCACCTTGAAGGAGTTGGGAGGGGAGGGAAAGTATCTCTGCCATGGATGGTGAGGGAACTACAGTAAGAGAACATTGGATCTAGGGAACATGAATTTTAAGATTTTGGTAGGAGAGATACAGTTTACAATGTTTAATTTTGTATAGTGTTATATATTCAGTATTGAGTTAAAGCAATGAAGGGATTGTTAAAGTATGATAGAGAACTTTAAATGAAACCTTTGGAATACATATTTTTGAGTCTATGTCCAAATTTTTTTTCTCAGCTGGAATTAGTTTATAAAACTAACACATATCCTCCCAAGTATTGCAGAAATAGGAGGAGAATAATTAAACTTGAATTGAGAAAAATGGAAAATGTCCTTTGATACTTCCAAAGACCTGTACTTTCCAAAGTGAGTGAGAAGGCACATAAATTGATAGCAGAAATATTCCCTAGCAGAAAAATTTTATGTGGAGATGGATATCTCATGACTCTGGAACAGTCTGTGTTACTCATAAATGAAACCTGAAAGGAAAGAATAAGGCCCACGAAGCAGAGAGGGTGTCTAAGAGCAGTAGGAAGCAGAGTAGAGAGGGCCATTTGACATTTCTGTGACTGAGACTGCCTTCGGTTGCTCAGTCAAGGGTTTTTCCTCATTGCTAACTAACTTCTGCCCTCCTCCCTGCCTAACAGTACTAAGTGAGAGTGCAGTAAGACGAACTCAGGTTATGTCCCAGCCAAGAGTCTGGCTTATTATGATCTCTTATTCTTCCTATATTTGCATCTCTGAATTTGCATTTGACCCCAATACCCATCCTCATTTTTTGTATGGAAGAAATTGCCTTTCCATTTGCTGCATGCTGGGATTGGGAGGGGAGATTTTAGTAGACACAATATCCACCCGTCTCCTCCCATAGAATTGTAGATGAGGTATAATATAAACTAGAGAAGAAAATTTAATATTAAGATGCGCTATTTAAGTTCAGTAATCTCTGGTGTCAGCTTCAGTTTCTTGAAAGTCTCTCAGACATGAGATCTCTGCGTGATTGATGTAGAATTTGTGAGCACTCACAGAAAAATTTACCAAACTTACTCTATCAGTTTTACATCTGCTAAGAATTCCTGCAAGTGAGTCTTAAGTTTATCTTTCCAATCTTTTGGGAAGACTGCTTTTATTTTTCTCCGTATTTCTAGGCTTTTGCAGAAATTTTACAGTTAAAATGGGGGGATCAGGGTGAAAATCACACATATATTCCATGAGGAAAAACTGAAAACGTTTCCGTAAATCACTGTAGCAGGGTTGAAACAAGTAGATGGCATCTCTGCCTTTTTCCCCTCACGGTTTTTTTGTGCTCCTGGGGATGTCATCTCCCCTTTGATTGAATGGCTCACCTCTCATGTTCTTTGCCATCACCAGAAGGCTAGGCCACATTGCCCGGCACAATATTTGCTTCTGTTCCTTGGGTGCTGCTTCTTCCCAGCAGCTGGGAAGGCATCTTACTTTTGTCAGCTCTTTCCTTGAAACTTGTCAAATAGAGCAGAGCTGCCTATTAGAGCAGTGGTGATGTCATTCTGTATACTTACAAGGGCGCTAGTTGCAGGGGTTTGTGAGGTGGGGGAAGGCTGAGCATTATTTGAATGCTCTGCCAAAGAAGTACAAGACCAGACAGAACTCTCCTTCAATAGAGGCTAGATCAGAAACTTCCACTCCGGTGACAACTGTAGCATGAAAGTTTCTTTCTTGGCTCTCATAGCAATTCCTCCTTTTTTGCTGTATAGAGCTGGAGAATCTCTGCATCTCCTTGGTGTCAGGTAGTCTGGTAATTTTCAAATAGTTTTTACCTGGTGCATGGTGAGCGATACAGTTTACAACAGTGCACAGATACATAAATGTATATGTAACAAACAAAAATTTCATGAAACATTTAATGTGAGTCTTTCTGCTATTTTCTATTATATCCTATTCTATTAAAAATCTGCTTGTGACCCACACACTTGATTTTAAAACCTACTAATAGGTTGCTATCCACAAATGAAAAACATTGATCTAGTCCATTAACAGTTTGACCATAAATTCTTTCTTTTGCGTGTATTTATCATTTACTTGTTTTCTTAATTAAAAAATCAATTTTCAATCCCTGTGAAGAAAACTAGGCCCTACATTGATAACAGTTTAAAATCCGACAACAAAGAAAGGTAATCTTCTGTGTTTCCTATATTTTCTACATGTAGAAGAGGGAGTGTGAGAAAATGAAAATAGCACTTCAGCAAGTCACATCCCTTCCCTATGTCTCAACTTCCTCAACTGTATTATAAATGACTTAGAAGGTCTATTTCTGGTAGGATCTGTGATTTTGTGTCGCTTCTTTCAGGGAATTGTTATGATGATGATAAGAGATACATGGTAAGTCTATGTAAGATTTTGTGATTCTCAATTGTCTATTACAAGTAGTGAATTTTCTACCTATGTTTTGCCTGAGTACTGTGCCAGATAGGTGGGGGACTAAGAAAATATAGTGAGCAAATATGCTGGCAAAAATAACAGTATCTGAGCTCATAGAACTCTGCTTTACAAATCCAAGCTGCAAGGACTCCTGAATTTAGATCATAGTTTAAGGCACTAGCTGACTGTCTCTGAATATCACTTTTCTTATCAGTTTTTAGAAGACTGGAGATAGAATCACATAATCACAATGTCAGATGTAGAAAAGAATTTGGAGATTATTTAATTCAGAGTGCACAGTAGTGTGGTCCAGAGCATTCCAGACTTGGCAAACAAATGCAAAGTAAATGTTAATATGGAATGGATTTAGTCCGCAGAGCAGAGGAATTCAGAAATCTCCCCTAAGTGGAGAGGAACTTGTTTTTAAGCATTTAATACAAACCCAGTTTTAACGAAATCATTGGCAAATTGATTTGGAAGCTGGAAAGTAAAATTCTTTTTGGATATTTGAATATTTGGGAGAAGACTTTGTAATGGTACATTATTTTTCCCTTTGGACTAAGTCCAAAATAGGTGCTTAACTCTAATAGATTTAAAAGTGTGATCTCTTTGTTGCTGAGAGGTCCTGCAGCTTTCACAAGCAAATCCAAACTCTTTAAGGTGTCAGAAAGCAGTGTTCAAATGAACCTTGTCACACCTGTGACATGGTAAGAAAATTGGTCTCTTATACCCCATAAGAAGACCGCTCCATATCAAAGCAACAAATATGTATGTAAGGTCTACTGAGGGCAGACATAGCCTTTGTACTTCCTGTGACTTTTTTGGAAATGGCCATTACCAAAGCTTTGTAATCAAGGTGAGAATTGATGCACTACTCAGAATTGGCAAACATGCTGATTTAATTAGAAGTCAGGGCTTTTCAAAGTTCTGACACTTTCCATTAAGATTCAAAACTAAACTTATTTATTTATGAAAGATAGAGTGCTTAATAATTGTTGGGAAGGATTTTAACTTCTCGATTACTCATTCTAAGGGAAACAAGTTTATGTCAGCAGGAAGAAAGCCTCCTCTGTGAGAAATAAATGCATACATTCTCCTTTAAACTGCATGATTTAACTTATTGACTTAAGTTACCTTAATTAACCAGTTGTTTTAACATAATATACACATGACTATGATTAAAAATGTATATGCAGTTTGTTTTTGAGATCAGGATCTCTGGGCTCTGTTTCCCGTATTACAAATCTGTGGCCCTAGAGACATTTGCTTCTCATTTCTTGGAGAGATTTGGTAGTACAGTATAGGGGCCAGCAAACTATGGACAGTCATTTGTTTTTGTAAATAAAAAAGCACACCCATTTATGTATATATTGTCTATGACTGCTTTTGCTCTACAATGGCAGAGCTGAGGAGTTGCAACAGAGACTGTATGGCCCCAAAGTCTAAAGTATTTACTATCTGTCCCTTTACAGAAAAAGTTTGAATGCCTGTGGTATAATATACTTTTAAAACAGCATGGAGCAACCAAGTCAATCTTTTTTTTTGTTTTTAATGGTTGGTAATTCCTCCATCTGTGTTCTTTATGTGATTCCCTCCCATCTCTCTTTGGACTTTATCCAGTGTGTCATCCTCTCTTTCTCCTGTGTTTTCAACCTTCTCCTCTCTATTGAGTTTCCCAGAGCCTATAATATATACTGTAGTCTCTCCTAACTTAAAAAAACAAACAACAGCAAAAAAAAAACCCCACCCTTCCTAGCTCTTGCTCTGTGTGCTTTTCTTTTTCTGAGATGCTCCTTCTTTTCACGTACTACCAACCCATATTCCTCAACATGCCACATCCTGGTTTCTGTTCTTCCACTTCACTGAAACTGGAAAAGGTCACCAATCCAGTGGACACTTAAAAGTTCTTGTCTTGTGTAACCTCTTTGCAGCATTTTATGTTACTTCTCACTGCATCCTTGAAAATTTTCCTTCTTTGGTTTCTATGACATTACTGTACCCAGTTTTTCTACTCTTTAATAGTTTCATTCCTCAGTTGCTTTTATGAGATTTTCTTTTTTGTTTGCCCTCTCCATATTGATGTTACTATGTATTCTCTCCTCTGCATAGGGGATGTATATAAGGGGAGAAAAGCAGAGGCCGGTCTAGTTCAGTCACATAAATTGAATAACTACCTATATGGCTATATCCAAAATAAATATCTGCAAACCAAACATTTTTCCTAAGGTCAGGATCGTATCTGTTTAGTTGACAACTTTTCCCAGATATCCTATAGACATAGCAAAAAGTGACCTCGTATTTTTCCACCTAAACCTATGTCCTGCTTTATCAAATGGCTTCACCATCCAACATGACATATACCTCAGAAATCTTGGAGTTTTTGTCTTCAAATCATTGTCTTTTGCTCAGCAAACCAATTGGTCGTTATACCTCATAGGTTATAGCTACCCCTCCCTAATATCTCTTATATCTCTTTTCACCTATCTCTGTCTACTACAACTGCCTAGGTTAATAGTTTTTAAATCAGTATCTCTGCTTGTAGCATATACCTCCCCTTCAAGTCATCCTCTACACAGTTGCAAGAGGAATATTTCTAAAGTCCAATCTAGCCTTCTTAACTAAATTGCTTATAAGATAATATTCAAACACTGTAATGTCACATAAATGGCATAGCACTAACGATTTTACAACTGCATTCCTGTTTAGCTTTACTTTGTAGCATTACCTTAGTGGTAAATTGTATTATTGTTTCCAATCACTTGCTCCCCTATCTTTTGTAAAACATTATGCATCCCTCCCCCTTGCTATGTGGTATAATGCCACCCTATGAGACAAATATGATACCCCATTGTGAGCTTTGACTATGTGACTTAGTTGGCCAATGAGATATAAATGGAAACAGCATTGTGATACTTTCAAGCAGAACTTTAAACACCTATTCCTTAATTTCTCCAGTTCTCTTTTTTCTCTTTTGCTATGAGAGTGGCATGTTTTCATGCTGACTGATGAATGGATACATAATGAGTCGTGTAAGCCACCAAGAGTTTGGGATCATTCATAATCATAGCAAACCTAATTCACCCCTCATGTCCTACCATTTTCTAATGAGGAATTCATCATTTCTGTAACATGTCATAAAACTCCACACCTCTGTGACTTCTCCCCATTTTGTCACCTTCTCTATAAAGCCTTTCTGATTCCTCTCCCCACTGTCTCTCACCCCGATCCCTACCCTAATTATTATTCCAGTCTATCCTACAGAAATATTTCTATCAGGGAAGGAAAAAATTAACAGGATGTCCGTAACTCTGTCTTCCCTTCTCAAGAAGATAATGTTTACCTCCACCAAACCTACTTATAAACATGCTTATGGAATTTACTAACAGAAAGATAACTTAAAAAATTCTTATCTAAGAACTCTTCAATAGGACATACCTGGTCTTTTTTTTTTTTTTTTTTTTTTTTGGCTGTGTTGGGTCCTCTTTGCTGCACGCGGGCTTTCTCTAGTTGTGGCGAGCGGGGGCTACTCTTCATTGCACTGTGCCGGCTTCTTATTACGGTAGCTTCTCTTGTTGTGGAACACGAACTCTAGGCGTGTGGGCTTCAGTAGCTGTGGCACGCGGGCTCAATAGTTGTGACTCGCAGGCTCTAGAGTCCAGGCTCAGTAGTTGTGGTGCACGGGCTTAGTTGCTCTGCAGCATGTGGGATCTTCCCAGACCAGGGCTCAAACCCGTCTCCCCTGCATTGGCAGGCAGATTCTTACCCACTGCGCCACCAGGGAAGTCCAATACCTGGTCTTTTACGATTGCTTATTGTAAAAAAAAAAATGAAATTTATAGATTTCTAGGTTGCTGATAGCTGAAGAATGGAAGATAGTCACAGAGGCTCCTTGTTTATGTAACAAATGGAGTGTAAAACCTGGGAAGTTAACATGTACCATAAACATAGTTAACATACATTTGTTACTTTGAAACAAAATGTATCTCACTGTTGAAAAAGGGAATATTGTAGAAATTATGCCTGATACTATGGAGCCGTTTCAGAGACAGATATTCCTGCCTTTGTGCTTGCTTTGTGTTTGTGTTCCTTGCCAGTCAGTAAAGTTTGCTGTTGAGTAGTATGCATGATTCATGTGAATCTACTTTTGTCAATCCAACCCTTTGTGACACTACATTATCAATACCCATAATACGTTTGAAAAATAGACCTCAGGACACACCATCTTCAGTGTGAATGCATGGTTCTATTCATTCAGTTAGTCATCCAGTCATTTAAAATTAAATCAAATCTTTTAAACCCACTCAAACGGAGAAATAGAAAATTGACAATACTTACATCTGTCCTCATGCTCCTCCACTTTTCTCACTTTCTGCCACCCTACCCAAAGTAAGTATTATCTTGAATATTGTGGTCATTAATCTCTTGTTTGTTAAAATTATTCTACATATTTCTATGTCTAAATAAAATGTTTAGTTTTAGTCATTTTTGAATATTATGAAAAAGATAGCATGCTGTATGTAATCTACTTGGAATTGCCTTTTCATCCCATACTCTTTTCTAAAGGGATTGCAGCTTTACATTTCCACTGGCAACATATAAGAGATCCTGTTGATCCATACTGGATATTGTAAGAAACCTTAGTTTTTGTAAATTGAATGCATATAAAATGGCTTCTTATTGTGATTTTGGTTTGTATTTTCATCAGTGTTAATAAGGTCATTCATCTCCTCGTATATTTATCAATGTATACGTTTCTTCCTCTGTGGAATTCCTCTTTATATCTTTTGCATTTGAAAAATAGTCTCATTGTCTTTTGTAGTAATCATATATTTTCCTGATGGTCCCTGTTGGCTATGTATATTGTAAATATTTTTCCCCAGTTTCAGGCTTGTATTTTTTTCTTTCTTTAAGTTGTTCTTTGCTGACCAAAAATTCTTAATTTTAGTATAATAAATTTTATCAATGATTTCTCTGAAAGTTAGCACTTTTTATAATTTGTATAAACTATCCTTCAACATCCTGAGTACAGAAATATTTTCACCTGTATTTTCTACTAAGATTTCTATAGTTTTTCCTCTGACATTTAAGTCTAACTGGAATTTATTTCGTGTTTAGGGATAACTATTTTTCAAACTTCCATTAAGCGAACTGTAATTTTTTCCTACTGACCTGCTATGTCATCTTCTTAATATAACAAAAATATTTTTAATGCGAGTTTGTTTCTGAGATATCTCTTATATTCTACTGATTAGTTTGTCTATACCTATGCCACCCTCACTCTGCTTTATTATTATATCTTCACAATGTATCCTGATATCCAGCAAAACACATTTCTCTACAATATTTTTCTCCAGAAGAAGTTGATTAGTCTTAGATCTATACTTTACCATGTAAATTTTTCTAACCAGCCTATCAAGCTCTTCGAACAACCCACTTGGTATTATAATTGGAATTTAAGTAAATATGTAAGTTAATTTAGGATAATTGATATCTTTATTATGGTAAGTTTTCTGTCTCCTTTTATTTGGATCTTCTTTAATGTCATTCAATAAAACTTTATAATTTCTTATTCACACATCTTGCACAATTTGTTAGATTTACTTTAGTACTTCATAGTTTTGTGACTAATATACATTATATCTTATCTTAAACTGTGCTTTGCTAATTTTCGGTAGTGTACAGATATGCATTTGGCTTTGGTAGGTGGATCTTTTATCCAGCCTCTTATTAAATTATACAGTTATTTTATTTTATTTTATTCTGTATTTTATTGAAGTATAGTTCATTTACAATGTTGTGTTAGTTTCAGGTATACAGCAAAGTGATTCAGTTTTATATATATTTTATATATTTATATATTTTTATATATCATACATATTTATATATATTTAATATATATATAACTGAATCATTTTGCTGTATACCTGAATATATATATATATATATATATATATATATATATTCTTTTTTCTTTTTCAGATTCTTTTCCCTTATAGATTATTACAAGATACTGAGTAAGGTTACCTGTGCTATATAGTAGGTCCTTGTTGGTTATCTGTTTTTTATTTAGTAGTATGTATATGTTAATCCCAAACTCCTAACTTATCCCTCCACCCCCCTTTCCCCTTTGGTAATTCTAAGTTTGTTTACTGTGTCTATGAGTCTATTTCTGTTTTGTAAATACGTTTATCTGCATCCTTTTTTTAGATTCCACATATAAGCCATATCATATTTGTCTTTGTCTGGCTTACTTCACTTAGTATAATAATCTCTAGGTCCATCCATGTTGCTGCAAATGGCATTATTTCATTCTTTTGTATGGTGAGTAATATTCCATTGTGTATATATACCACTTTTTCTTTATTCATTCATCTGTCGGTGGACATTTATTTAGGTTGTTTCCGTGTCTTGGCTATTGTAAATAGTGCTGCTCTGAACATCGGGATGTACGTATCTTTTTGAATTAGTGTTTTACACTTATATAGTTCAGTATGATTACCACTATAGTATTAGTTAACATCTCTATCATGTCACATATTTCTTTACTGTGTTTAGAACATTTAAGATCTACTCAATCAGCAACTTTCAAGTATATAATACAGTATTTTAAACTATAATAAAAATGCTGTGCAATAGGTCCCCAGAACGTATTCATTTTCTAACTGCAAGTTTCTATCCTTTGATAACATCTCTCCACCCCACAATTCCTGGTAACCACTATTCTTTTTTCCATTTTACAAGTTTGGCTAATTTAGATTTCACATCGAAGTTATATCATACAGTATTTGTCTTTCTCTTTCTGACTTATCTCACTTATCATATTGCCCTAAAGAGCCACGCATGTTGTCATGAATGTTGGAATTTCCTTCTTTCTCATGGCTGACTAATATTCCATTGTATATATATGCCCCATCTTCTTTATCCATTCATTCATTAATGTACACTTAGATTGTTTCCATATCTTGGTTGTTGAAAATAATGCTGCAATACACATGGGAGTGCAGATATCTTTTTGATATCCTGTTATTTCCCTTGGATAAATACCCAGAAGTGGTATTGCTGGATCATGTGGTAGTTCTATTTTTAGTTTTTTTGAAGACTCTCCATACTGTTTTCAATAGTGGCTACACCTGTTTACATTCCCACTAACAGTGCACAAGAGTTCCCTTTTCTCTACATTCTTTCCAACACTTTTTATCTCTTTTCTTTTAGATGACTGTCATTCAAACAGATGTGAGGAAATATCTCATTGTGGTTTTGACTTGCATTTCCCTAATGATTCACATTGTTGAACGTGTTTTCATGTACCTGTTGGCCATTTCTATGTCTTCTTTGGAAAAATATCTATTTAGTTCCTCTGCCCATTTTTTTTTCTCTGCCCATTTTTTAATTGGATTGTTTGTGGGTTTTTTTGTTATTGAGTTGGAAGAGTTCTTTATATATTTTGGATATTAACCTCTTATCAGACATATGGTTTGCAAATATTTTCTCCCATTCTGTTGGTTGCCTTATCATTTTGTTGATAGTTTCCTTTGATGTGCAGAAGCCTTTTATTTTGATATATTAGCACTTGCTGATTTATGTTTTTCTTGATTGTGCTTTTGTGCAATATCCAAAAAATTGTTGTCAAGGCCAGTATCAAGGAGCTTTTTCCCCAAGAGTTTTATGGTTTCAGGTCTTATGTTTAAGTCTTTATTTTATGTTAATTTTTATAAGTGGTATAAGATAGTGGTCTAATTTCATTTTTCTGCATGTAGTTATCCAGTTTTCCTTGTGTAATTTATTGAAGAGACTAATTTTTCCATTGATTATTCTTGGCTCCCTTGTAAAATATTAGCTGGCTATATATGGGTAGGTTTATTTCTGTGCTCTCAAGTCTGTTGCATTGGTCTGTGTGTCTATTTTTATGCCAGTACAGTGCTATTTGATTGCTATAGCTTTATAGTGTAGTTTGAAATCAGGATATGATTTCAGCTTTGTTCGTCTTTCATAGGATTGCTTTGGCTATTCAGGATCTTTTGTGGTTCCATACAAATTTTAGTATTCTTTTTTCTATTTCTGTGAAAAATGTCATTGGAATTTTTATAGGGTTTGCATTAAATCTATAGATGGCTTTGGGTAATAGGACATTTAACAATATTAATTCTTTTGACCCGTGAACACAGAATGTTTTTCCAGTTGTTTGCTGCTTTTTCACTTTCTTTCTAATTTTCAGTATATGGGTCTTTTACTTCCTTAGTTAAATTTATTCCTAAGTCTTTATTTTGTTTTTTTGATGCTACTGTGAATGGGTTAGTTTTCTTTTGTTTGTTTTACACTTATTTCATTATTAGAGAAATATAATTGATTTCTGTGTGCTGATTTTATATCCTACAAATTTATTGAATTTGTTGATTAATTCCAACAGATGGTTGAGTCTTTAGGATTTTATATATATAATCAGTTATGGTGGTGTACATGGCCTGGCTGTGAGAGTTTGTGGGAGGGTCAATTGGCAGAGTCCACAAGTGGCCCAGATGACGGTAGGGTTCATGGTTGGGCCAACTGGCTATCTGGGTCTGTAGGCAAGATGGCAAGTGGGGTCAAAATTTTATTAGTTATAATTAAGTTCAGATTTTCTGTTCTCTCTTGACTATATTTTGATATGCCAACTTTTTCTAGGAATTAAAAACTTTTTGTCTAAGTTTTCAAATGAAATAAAAATGCTTAAAATATTACCATATTTTTAAAGATTTCTGCTGTGTTTATGTCTCATTTTTATTTCTACTATTATTTAAGTACACATTTCTCTCTTTTTTTGATAATTATTAACATATTTTTATCTGTTACTCTTTACAAAGAATGAGATTGTTTTTTGTATTGTTTTATCCTTTTACTTATTATATTTATTGCTCATTTCACCAATATTATTTCCTTCTTTCTACTTCTTTTCATTGTTCTCTGTTGTTCCACTTCTAACTTATTGACCTTTAGGCTTAACACATTAATATTTAATCCTCATATTTTGGTAATATAATCCCTTATGTCATAAACTTTTCATCCAGTGCTGATAAAGCTCAGAATTCAAAATGTGATATGTATTTTCTATTATTAATTTCAAACTGGATTGTAATTCCCTTCATGCTTCCTCCTTCAACTGATTTCGTTTGTAAATATCACTTTATATTTCTAAATACATGGGCTTTATAAATTATCTTTTTGTTATTGATTCCTAGCATAGTTTTACCCTAGTTAGAAAATGTCATCTGTTTCATATCCATTCTTTGCTATTTGGTATATTTTTAGTTGTAGTGATGAACTCTGCTGTCCACATTATGCTATTTAAATTTAAATTTAAATGAAAAGTAAAGTTAAATGCTGCTATTTAAATTTGCAT
This sequence comes from Tursiops truncatus, assembly GCF_011762595.2. NCBI lineage: Eukaryota > Metazoa > Chordata > Mammalia > Artiodactyla > Delphinidae > Tursiops > Tursiops truncatus. The sequence goes on along the minus strand of NC_047055.1, from coordinate 26,511,210 downwards.
TAAATAAAATTTAAAATTCAGTTAATCAGTTGCACTGGCCATTTTATAAGTGCTCTAGAGCCACATTTGGCTAGTAGCTACTGAATTGGACAGAACACTGTTTCCCTCATGGCAGCAAGTTCTATTGAACAGAGCTTGGCTAGAATGTAAACAGTTACTAAAATGTTCCTTATCTGCTTAAGAATAATAGCCTTCACTAAATTTGGCATGTCAGTTTTATATTTTATTCTTTTTTTAAATTTTTTAATCTATCAAACCTGAGAGGAGAGTGTTAGACTCTCCCACAATGATTGTATATTTACTAATTTCTTTTTAAAGTTTATTTAATTTTCACATATGTTCTGAGTCTCTGTTATTAGTGGAATACAAGTTTATAATGTTTACATCACCTTTTGAATTTTTTCTCTTTTATTCTACATTGATCATCTTTACCTTTAATATTGCCTTTTCCCTGAAAATCTATTTTATTGATATTAACATAGCTACATCTGCTTTCTTTTGCTAAGTACTATCCTGATATTTTATTGTTTACCTTCAATCATTAGAAATCCCTGTGTTTTAGTAGTATACTCTCAAAATTAACCAGAGCTCTTAATTTACTCACCTGTTTATTTTTTTACAAGTCTTATATTCCATTATTATGTTCTCAATTCAGTATTCTTCCTTCAATTTTTGGTTCCGTTAGAAAAGATTTCTATGTTGTCTTTGTTCCTGATCAGTAATTTAACAAGTTACAAAATTCTAGGCTGAGAATTACTTTTTTTTCAGCACATTGACAATAACATTTCTTTGCCTAGTGCTAATGTGTGTGTGTATGTGTGTATGTGTGTGTGTGTGTGTGTGTGTGTGTGTGTGTGTGTATACTGTCAGTTTTATTGTTATTTCTTGGTGGCACTATATCTTTGATTTTTGTTTGCATTTAAAAATATTTTCTTTGTGTTTGATGTTCTGAAGTTCTATGATGTGTGAGGGATAGATTTAGATTTTTCTTAAATTGCAGTTAGAATCATTTTGATAAACATATTTGAGGCTTTAATTTTCAATGATTCTCAAACAATATCACTTTTATTATTTCCTTTTCCTCATTTTTTCTCTTTTGTTTTTTTGCATTGCCTTTTGGATTGTCTCAGTCTTCCACATCTCTCTCACATTCCCATGCCCCCTTGTCTCTGTGTTGCCTTTTGTTTCATTTTGTTCAATTATTCTCTAGTTCATGACTTTTGTCTTTAGTAGTGTATTATCTGATATCTAACTGTATTTTTCCTTTCAAGGAGCATTATTTTTTATTGCAAACTTGCTGAGTACCTTAAAAATAAAGAGTTTGTTATTTTTGCTTTCATTTCCTCCTTTTATGTATTTATTTTTACATAAGTATTTTTTTATGAGAAAAATTTTCACATATACACAAAAGCAGTCTGACAAATCCCTAGGTAACATCACACACCTTTAACAACAAATAACATTTTGCTGTACTTATTTTGTCTATCTCCCCTCAGACATTTTTTGCTAGACTATTTTTAAGCAAAGCTCAGATGTCATTTATCCCCACCACCCAAGTACTTCAGTATATATCTTCAAACAAAAAACAAGAAAGGGCAAGTTGTTTCTTTTCTTTTACATAGACAAAATGACAACAAAGTTAACACTAATTCCTTAATACTATCTAAACCCATGTTCATATCCAAATTTTCCTAATTATTTACCTTTTTGTTGTTTTACAGTTAACTTGTTTTCATCAGGATCTATGCAAGGTCTATTCATTGAAAATTATTTTTATTGTCTTCATGTCTCTTTAGATCTCCTTTAAATCGAACCAAATCAGATCCTCTTCCCATTTGTTGCTATGTATTTGTTGATGAAACTAGATTATTTATCCTGTAGATATTTATTTATCCTGTAGAATGTTCCATATTCTACATGTATTTATCCTGTAGAATGGTCCATATTCTACATTTGGTTCAGTGCCTTATCTTACATACTGTATCACATCAAGAGGCACATATCTGAGTGTCTCACTTTTACTAGTGTACTAAGATTTATTCATAAGTTCAGGTGATGACATTCTGATCCTTTTATTGTAAAATTCCTAATGATGATTATTGTCCGATTGTGATTTTTATTAGGGGTTGCAAAATGTTGATTTTCCAATTTTATAATTCCCACAGCACTTAATGCCTTGGATTTACTCAGTAGACGATTTTTTAAATCAGGTTTTCATATTACTCTCTCCTTTTATACATTGGAAAGCATACCTCCTTGTAATCTCAACTATGTTAATATAAATCATTTCAGTATCTTATCCAGAATTTTATTTGCTTTTAAATAATGTGAGACTTTTTAGTTTTCCATATTGTTTGAAACTGAAGTTCTTAAATTATAATAGCTTTTATCATTATATATTTATATTTTAATATCTGATATTTGCCCAGGCTTTAATTACCATCCTTTAGGGTTTTTTAAAAAATTGAATTACATTTATGCATTGTCAGTTTGATCCTAGATCCACACTGTTTTAGCTATGTGACCTTCACTAAGTTGTCACCTTTAGGGAAGAAATTGAAATTTTCAAATTAATAAAGCTCTCTGTGCTTGAATATATTAACAGTCTACATATTCATGTTTTTCAATAAAGTTTTATTGTTTTCTGAAGATAGATCAGGCATATGTCATTAATCAGGGTTCAACTTAGTAAGGCTAATAGGCTGCATCTGATCTGCTGCCTAATTTTGATTGTGTATTTAGCAAATTAAATGTGCAAAAGCATTAATAGTTTGAAACATTAACATAGCTCTAAACATTTGACTAAAATGAAAGTCTAAGTATCCCATTTTCTTAAATGCCTGAAAAGCAGAAAAACACCCCAAATTTCAAAAACTTATTTTTTCCATTTTATTTCCTTTGAAAAAGTGCTCAACCTGTGGACAGTGATGGCTCATATTTACACATGACATGTACTCACATCATTTTTTTTTTTTTTTTTTTTTTGCGGTACACGGGCCTCTCACTGTTGTGGCCTCTCCCGTTGTGGAGCAACAGGCTCCGGACGCGCAGGCTCCGCGGCCATGGCTCACGGGCGCAGCCGCTCCGCGGCATGTGGGATCTTCCCGGCCTGGGGCACGAACCCGTGTCCCCTGCATCAGCAGGTGGACTCTCAACCACTGCGCCACCAGGGAAGCCCCTGACATCTTTTTATTGTGGTAAAATACACATAACAAAGTTTACAATTTTAACCATTTTAAAATATGCAATTCAGTGGCATTAAGTATGGTCACAATAATGTGCAGCCATCATCTGTCTCTAGTCTCAGAACTTTTTCATAACCCCAAAAAGGAACTGAACACCTATTAAGCAATCTTTCTTCATAAAACTGTGTTTATGATGCCATTGAAAATGGAATTATTTTTTGGACTTTCCTTTACAGATTGTTCATTACTAGTGTATACATCTATAACTGATTTTGTATATTAATCTTGAACCCTGCAACTTTGCTGCATTCATTTATTAGCCCTAATAGTTGTGTGTCTGTGCATGTGTATTTTATATATATAAGATCAGGTCACCGGGAAATATAGATTTGCTTCTTTCATTTCCACTTTGGATGAATTTTATTTCCTTTTCTCGCCGAATTTTTCTGCCTAGAACTTCCAATACAGTATTAAATACAAATGACAAAAGTGTTCATCCTTGTCATTTTCCTGATCTTAAGGGTAAAGATTTCAGCCTTTCACCTTTGAGTGTTATGTTAACTGTGGGTTTTTCAACAGGTGCTCTTTATAATATTTATTTTTTATTAAAAAATTTTTTTAACATCTTTATTGGAGTATAATTGCTTTACAATGGTGTGTTAGTTTCTGCTCTGTAACAAAGTGAGCCAGCTATACATATATCCCCATATCTCCTCCCTCTTGCGTCTCCCTCCCACCCTCCTTATCCCACCCCTCTAGGTGGTCACAAAGCACTGAGCTGATCTCCCTGTGCTATGTGGCTGCTTCCCACTAGCTATCTATTTTACATTTGGTAGTGTATATATGTCCATGCCACTCTCTCACTTCATCCTGGCTTACCCTTCCCCCTCCCCGTGTCCTCAAGTCCATTCTCTACATCTGCATCTTTATTCCTGTCCTGCCCCTAGGTTTTTCAGAACCTTTTTTCTTTTTAAGATTCCATATATATATGTTAGCATACGGTATTTGTTTTTCTCTTTCTGACTTCCTTCACTCAGTATTACAGACTCTAGGTCCATCCGTCTCACTACAAATAACTCAATATTGTTCCTTTTTATGGCTGAGTAATATTCCATTGTATATATGTGCCACATCTTCTTTATCCATTCATCTGTCGATGGACACTTAGGTTGCTTCCATGTCCTGGCTATTGTGAATAGAGCTGCAATGAACATTGTGATACATGACTCTTTTTGAATTTTGATTTTCTCAGGGTATATACCCAGTAGTGGGATTGCTGGGTCATATGATAGTTCTATTTTTAGTTTTTTAAGGAACCTCCATACTGTTCTCCATACTGTCTGTATCAACTTACATTCCCACCAACAGTGCAGGAGGGTTCCCTTTTCTCCACACCCTCTCCAGCATTTATTGTTTGTAGATATTTTGATGATGGCCCTTCTGACCGGTGTGAGGTGATACCTCATTGTAGTTTTGATTTGCATTTCTCTAATGATTAGTGATGTTGAGCATCCTTTCATGTGTTTGTTGGCAGTCTGTATATCTTCTTTGGAGAAATGTCTATTTAGGTCTTCTGCCCATTTTTGGATTGGGTTGTTTGTTTTTTTGTTATTGAGCTGCATGAGCTGTTTATATATTTTGGAGATTAATCCTTTATCAGTTGCTTCATTTGCAAATATTTTCTCCCATTCTGAGGGTTGTCTTTCCGTCTTGTTTATGGTTTCCTTTGCTGTGCAAAAGCTTTTAAGTCTCATTAGGCCCCATTTGTCTATGTTTGCTTTTATTTCCATTTCTCTAGGAGGTGGGTCAAAATGGATCTTGTTGTGATTTATGCCATGGACTGTTCTGCCTATGTTTTCCTCTAAGACTTTTATAGTGTCTGGCCTTACATTTAAATGTTTAATCCATTTTGAGTTTATTTTTGTGTATGCTGTTAGAGAGTGCTCTAATTTCATTCTTTTACCTGTAGCTGTCCACTGTTCCCAGCACCAATTGTTGAAGAGGCTGTCTTTTCTCCATTGTATATTCTTGCCTCCTTTATCAAAAATAAGGTGACCATATGTGCATGGGTTTATCTCTAGGCTTTCTATCCTGTTCCATTGATCTATATTTCTGTTTTTATGCCAGTACCATACTGTTTTGATGACTGGAGCTTTGTAGTATAGTCTGAAGTCTGGGACCCTATTTCCTCCAGCTCCATTTTTCTTTCTCAAGATTGCTTTGGCTATTTCGGGGTCTTTTGTGTTTCCATACAAATTGTGAAATTTTTTGTTCTAGTTCTGTGAAAAATGCCATTGGTTGTTTGATAGGGATTGCATTGAATCTGTAGATTGCTTTGGATAGTATAGTCATTTTCACAATGTTTATTCTTCCAGTCCAAGAACATGGTATATCTCTCCATATCTTTGTATCATCTTTAATTTCTTTCTTCAGTGTCTTATAGTTTTCTGCATACAGTTCTTTTGTGTCCTTAGATAGGTTTATTATAATATTTAAGAAGTTCCCTCCTATTCCTAGTTTGTTGAGTGTTTTATCATGAAGGAGTGTTGAATTTTGGCAAATGATTTTTCTGTATCAATTGAGATATGTTTTTCCCCTTATTCTGTTAGCGTGATATCTTACATTAATTGATTTTTGTCTATTGAAACATCCTTGCATTTCTGAGATAAATCCCACTTGATCATAATAATCCTTTTACTGTGCTGCTGGATTTGGTTTGATGCCATTTTGTTGAGGATTTTTACATCTGTATTCCTAAGGGATATGGGCCTGTCGTAATCTTTTCTTATGATGTCTTTGTGTAGCTCTGGTTATCCTGGCCTCATGTAGAATCATTTAGGAAGTGCTTCTTTTTATTCTATTTTTTTAGAGATTTTTGAGGAGGATTGGTATTCTTTAAATTTTTGGTAGATTCATCAGTTGAGGACATATGGTCCTGGGCTTTTATTTGTTTAGAGACTTTACTGATTCAGTCTTTTTAACTTCTTATAGGTGTATTCAGATTTCTATTTCTTAATTAAGTTTTGGTAGTTTGTGTGTTTCTACCAATTTGTCTCTTTTAACTAGATGTGCTAGCATGCAATTTTTCATAACATTTTCTCAAAATCATTTTTATTTCTGAAGGGTTGGTAGCAGTGGCCAAACTCATTAATTATTTTAGTAGTTTAAATGTTTTATGTTATTTGCTTGGTCAGTCTACCTAAAGATATGTCAATTTTGTTGGTCTTCTCAAAGAGCCAACTTTTTTTTTTTTTTTTTTTTTTTTGCGGTACGTGGGCCTCTCACTGCTGTGGCCTCTCCTGTCGCGAAGCACAGGCTCTGGACGCGCAGGCTCAGCAGCCATGGCTCACAGGTCCAGCCGCTCGGCAGCATGTGGGATCCTCCTGGACTGGGGCACGAACCCGTGTCCCTTGCATCGGCAGGCAGACTCTCAACCACTGCGCCACCAGGGAAGCCCAGAGCCAACTTTTTCTTTCTCTGTTGATTTTATAATCTCTATTTCTTTTTCAATGCATTATAGTTGATTTATAATGTTTTAGTTTCAGAGGTAAAACATAGTGATTCTATATTTTTATAGGTTGTATGTATTCTCAATTTCATTTTTCGCCACTCTAGTCTGTTATTTCCTTTCTTCTGATAGCTTTGCCTTTAGTTTGCTTTTCTTTTTCTAGTTTTTAAAATATAAATGTAGGTTATTGATTTGAGGTCTTTGTTTAATGTATCCAGTTGAAGCTATAAATTTCCCTTTGAGCACTGCTTTTTCTTCATCCCATGAGTTTTGTTATGTTCTGTTTTCATTTTCATTCATCAGAATGTATTTTCTAATTTCCTTCGTTATTTTTTTCTTTGATCCATTAATTGTGTCGTGTTTATTTCCCCACATTTTTTAAATTCTTAGTTTTCCTTTTTCTTCTTGATCTATAGTTTCATTCCATCATTGCCAGAAAAGATACTTTGTGTGATTTTAATCTTTTTAAAAATATTGATGATTGTTTTGTGACCTAGAATGGTTTGTCCTGAAGATTGCTTCATGTGCACTTAAGAAGAATGTGTCTTCTGTTGGGTGAAGTGTTCTGTATATGTCTGATATATCTAGTTCGTTTTTATTATGCCAAGTCTTCTATATACTCATTATGTTCTTTTAGTTGTTCTATCCTGTATTGAAAGTGGGTTATTGAAGTGTCCAGCTGCACTTCTTAAACTGTCTATTTCTCTCTTCACTTCTGACAGTGTTTGCTTCCTGTATTTTGAGGCTCTGTGTTAGGTGTGTATAAGTTAATAATTGCTGTATATTTTTGAAGGATTGACCCTTTTATCAATGTATAATATCCTCCTTTGTCTACTGTAATAGTTTAGTATAGCCACCCCAGCTCTCTGTTGGTTACAATTACGTGATATCCTTTTCTATCCTTTTGCTTTCAAACTATTTGTTTCTTTGGATCTAAAACGAGTCTCTTGTCAACAGCATGTAGATGGATCACACTTTTTATTCATTCTGCCAATCTCTGCCTTTTGATTGGGGTAATTGTATCAGTAACTATTGATAAGAAAGGACTTACATCTGCTAGTTTGCTAGTCTTTTTTCTGTGTTTCTTATACCTTTTTTCAATTCTTTTATTACAGCCTCCTTTTGTGTTTAATTGAACCCCTCACATAGCCTGAAATAGATCAAAATAAACTCAGTTTTGAGAACAAGGTCTGCTCTATTCCAGAACCAAGAACTCACACTGGGAACATTAGCTGTTTCTTTAAGACAGTTGCAATATGGGGAGGGGGATAAGGCAAGAAAAGTTAAAGCATTATAAAACTCTCCCTACTGTGTTACAATTGCCTTTTTATTTTTACTTTCGTTAATTGAAGTATAGTTGATTTATAATACTATATTAGTTTCATGTGTATAGCATAGTGATTCAGTTATATTTTCCTGATTGTATTTCATTATAGGTTATTAAATATTCGATATAATTCCCTGTCCTATATAGTAAATATTTGTTGCTTATCTACTTTGTGTATAGTAGTTTGTATCTGTTAATTCAATACTCTTAATTTGTCCCTCCCCCTTTCCTCTCCCCTTTGGTAACCATAAGTTTGTTTTCTATATCTGTGAGTCTGTTTCTGTTTTGTATGTAGATTCATTTATATCAGTTTTTAGATTCTACGTATAAGTGATATCATATAGTATTTGTCTTTGTCTGACTTACTTTACTAAACATACTGTTCTCTAGGTCCATCCATGTTGCTGCAAATGGCAATGTTTCATTCTTTTTTATGGCTGAGTAATATTCCATTGTATATCTGTACCACATCTTAAGCCCATTGTTTGTTGATGGGCATTTGGGTTGTTTCCATGTCTTGGCTATTGTAAATAGTGCTGCTGTGAACATTGGGGTGCATGTATCTTTCCCAATTAGTTTTCATTTTTTCCAGATATATACCTAGGAGTGGGATTGCTGGATCATACGATAGCTCTATTTTTATTTTTTTAAGGAACCTCCATACTGTTTTCCATAGTGACTGTACCAATTTACATTCCCACCAACAGTGTAGGAGGGTTCCCTTCTCTCCACACCCTCCCCAGCATTTATTATTTGTAGACATTTTGATGATGGCCAGTCTGACCAGTGTGAGGTGATACCTCATTGTGGGTTTGATTTGCCTTTCTCTGATGATTAGTGATGTTGAGCATCTTTTCATGTACGTGTTGGCCATTTGTGTCTCTTCTTTGGATAAATGTCTGTATAGATCTTCTGCCCATTTTTTGACTGGGTTGTTTGTTTTTTTCAATATTGAGTTGTATGAGCTGTTTGCATATTTTGGATATTAACCCCTTGCCAGTTGCATCATTTGCAAATATTTTCTCCCATTCTGTAGTTTGTCTTTTCATTTTGTTGATGGTTTCCTTTGCTGTGCAAAAGCTTTTAAGTTTCATTAGGTCCCATTTGTTTATTTATGCTTTTATTGCTTTTGTTTTGGGAGATTGATCTAAGAAAATATTGCTACAATGTATGTCAGAGAATGTTTTGCCTATGTTCTCTTCTAGGAATTTTATGGTGTCCTGTATTATATTTAGGTCTTTAAGCCATTTTGAGTTTATTTTTTTATGTGATGTGAGGGAGTGTTCTAATTTCATTGATTTACATGTAGCTGTCCAGCTTTCCCAACACCACTTGTTGAAGTGACTGTCTTTTGCCCATTTTATATTCTTGACTCCTTTGTCATAGATTGACAGTAGGTATGTGAGTTTATCTCTAGGCTCTCTATTCTCTTCCACTGATCTATATGTTTACTTTTGTGCCAATACCATGCTGTTTTGATTAATGTAGCTTTTTAGTATAGTCTGAAGCCTGGAAGGGTAATACCTCCCTTGCTGTTCTTTTTCCTCAGGATTTCTTTGGCAATTCTGGGGTTTTTCTATGGTTCCATATAAATATTAGGATTGTTTGTTCTAGTTCTGTGAAAAAATGTCATGGATAGTTTGATAGGAATTGCGTTAAATCTGTAAATTTCTTTGGGTTGTATGGCCATTTTAACAATATTAATTCTTCCAATTCAGGAGCCCAAGGTATCTTTCCATTTCTTTGAATCATCTTCAGTTTCCTTTATAAATGTTTTATAGTTTTCAGCATATATGTCTTTCACCTTCTTGGTTAAGTTTATTCCTAGGCACTTTTTTGATGCAATTTTAAAGGGGATTTTTTTTAACTTTCTCTTTCTGATATTTCATTATTACTATAAAGAAATGAAACAGATTTCTATGTATTAATCTTGTATCCTGCTACCTTGCTGAATTCATTTATTAGTTCTAATAGTTTTTGTGTGGAGCCTTTAGGGTTCTCTATATAGAGTATCATGTTATTTGCAAATAGTGACAGTTTTACCTCTTCCCTTCAAATCTGCACACCTCTTCTTTTTCTTTCCTTTTTTTAAAAATTTAAAACAATTTTTAAAATGATTTTTTAAAAGATCTTTCTTCACACATTGATAGAGAACAATGTTTATTTTTTTTTCACTCTTTTTTAGATTCTTTTTCCATATAGGTCATTAGAGAGTATTGAGACTAGTTCCCTGGGCTATACAGTCGGTTCTTATTAGTTATCTATTTTATATATAGTAGTGTGTATATGTCAATCCCAATCTCCCAATTTATCCCTCTCCCACTTTCCCCCCTGGTAACCATAAGCTTGTTTTCTAAATCTGTGACTCTATTTCTGTTTTGTAAATAAGTTCATTTGTACCAATTTTTTAGATTCCACATATAAGCGATACCTTATACCTGCTCTTCTATTTCACCATTAAGCATCACAAATAACTACTAATATCACTTAAACAGTATTAACAAGTTAAAGAAGTTTCCTCCAAGTTTTGACTTTACTTAGAGTGTTTTTTATTTATCAGAAATTGGTGTTGAAGTTTATCAAATAAACGCCCTTTAGCAACTGTCAAAAATCATTTGGTTCTTTATTAAAGTAAAACAATATACACAGTAGGTTAAAGAATTTCTAATTATAACTCATCTGTCATTTCCTGTGGTAAAATCAGTTTGGTCATAATATATGATTTTTAGTTAAGGTATGACTGGACTTGTTTTGTTAGATATTTGAGGTTTCATGTTATACTTATTAGTGAAATTTATCAGTATTTTCATTCTTTTTGTGACAGTGTATATCAGATATAACATCTTGATAAAAAATAATTCCAGGGTTTCAACCTTTTTGTCCTATACTCTGAAATATTTTGAAGAAAATAAGAGTGTCTCTTACTTTGAGATTTGAAAGAACCTGCATAACACAATTGGATTATAGTGTCACTTTTGGGGGTAATTGTTTTAAAACCTTCACAGACTTCTTTCATGGTTTTTGCTATACTTTTACACTTTTTCCTTAGTTAACTTGGTCATATATATTGATACTTCCTGGTGGAGTTTTCCATTATATCAGTTTTAATTTTTTTTATTAGAACAGAGTGGAGAATTTTTTTTTTTTTTTTTTTTTTTTTTTTTTGCTGTACGCGGGCCTCTCACCATTGTGGCCTCTCCAGTTGTGGAGCACAGGCTCTGGACGCGCAGGCTCAGTGGCCATGGCTCACGGGCCCAGCCGCTCTGCAGCATGTGGGATTTTCCCAGACTGGGGCATGAACCCGCGTCCCCTGCATCAGCAGGCGGACGCTCAACCACTGCGCCACCAGGGAAGCCCCAGAGTAGAGAATTTTTATTCTTCTCTTCTAATTTTATTAAATAAAATTTTTTATCAGGATAATATATATGTGCATAAGTTTTTTAAGTCACATTTACTAAGGGCATTTAGTGGATAACAACAGTATCCTGATGGAAACGTCCCCATCCCTTAGCACTGTTCCTCAGATAGAGCAACTTTAAACTATTTAAGGTGTTTTTTCTAGTGTTACCTCTATGTTTCAAAGGAATATGCTCATGCCATTATTTATTTAGTGATTTTTAGAAATTATGCTTTTATTTCCAGTAACAGCATAGGAACATTTAAACTCTATGATTCAAACTTTTTCTTCTTCCATCTTTTAAATGTAGTTATAATTTTAATAAAATTTCAGTGTTTATATTATTATGACTGTGTTTATATCATTAACTGATAAGCCATCTATGAATGTTTCTTTTTTATACTTCTGAATTTTCATACATTTAATAATTATCTTGTTTTCTCATTAGCAAATTCTTATTAATTATTGCAATACAAATGTGAAATGTCCATCAGTATTATTTTCTAAACAGTCAAATGCATTGTTTAATCTAGCATTTCTATTTTTTCCCTGGAGACCTTTTTTTCCTTAATCCCTCCATTCCACAATGATTGCTTTCTGGGTATACTGAAGATTTGTCATCCCAAGAGTATTTTCATTCATCTCCTATGTTGTACTCCGTGTTTTCTAAATCTCATGACTGTCTGGTTTACTCACCCATTTTGTTGGAGCAAATTTACCAATAGTCTTCTGTGAAAGGACATATGCAGAATGTTATTATAAATTTTTGAGCCATTTCATGTTTGAAAATCTCCTTACACTGTTCAGAAACTTGGTTTAGAGGAATGATATTCTCTCAGAATTTTAAAGGCATTGCTTCATTTTCTTCTAGCTTCTGGTGTTATGCTTGAGAACTTTGATGCTATTCTATTTCCCAGCCCTTTTAGGATCATCTCTTTTATTTCCAGTGTTCTGAAATTTCACAGTAATGTGCTTTGGTGTAGGCTTTTTCCCAATCATTTTGTTGATACTTCGTTGCTTCTTTCTATTAGGAGACTCATATCCTTAAATTCTGTGAAACTTTTCCATTTTATTCCTTTGATAATTTTCTCTTTTCTATTTCCTTATTTTTAAATTCAGGTTATTTTATCAATTCCTGAATTAATCCTTCAGTTAAAAAATCTCCTCTCTCCCATTGTCTGATTTTCTTGTTGCTGTCAATATTATTTAAATTTCTAGGAAATTTCCTTGGTTTTAACTTCCAGTGTTTCTTCTTTTAGAAATTGTGAGCTTATTTTTAAATTCCAAGGACTCTATTTTTTCCTGATTCTTCCCCTTTTTGTAACACTCTGTTCTTATTTCAAAGACAAAGTATGTTCTCTGAAGATATTAATTATTGCCATTTTTGAAGTTTTATCTGTTTCTTGTATTTTCTGTTTTCATCTTGCTTCCTTTTCTCTTGTTTATTTAGGGGGCTATTTCATGTTGGAGAGTTTCCTGAACATCTCATTATCTTTCACTGTTGGTTTACATTTAGGAAGGAAACATAAAAGAACTGCTTAGAAGCTCTGTATGTGTGAACAGGGCTTTCAAATAGCAAACTTTAAATTACAGTGACTGTACAGTAATCCAGCTCCTTCATTAGGAGAACACACAAATGTCTTTTCTCTAAAGTCCTTCCATTCTTCTGTGTATAAATTATCTAATAACCTGCTTAGTATGTATAAGCCTGGTTGCTGAAATTCTGGAAGCAGGGTAACAAAGGGAGCCTTGAATTTCCAAGGTTGAGTATGTATATTTTTATTTAATTGTGACATGTGGAGCTTTGCACTTCACCCCATCCTATCTTGTGTTTGATCATGGACACAGAAACAAGTCCCTTTTTCATTTGTCACAGTGTCTTTTTTTGAATTTGTAGTTTAATATCATTCTGTGTAAAGAGTTAAAATCTTAAGCTACTAAAATAAATTTTTACTGTTCATTGTATTGTGCAATGCCAGGTTTAAATGCAAGTATATGAGCATTTAAATCATATATGAAATCACAGAAATTATACAATTTGCTTTAGTTCATGCATGCATATGAATTTCATTACCACAGTTGTGAAAATGCTGCACAAAAGTAGCTCAACTGTTTTTTGTTTTACTTATTGATATGTGCACATTCTATAGATACTCTGGCTTACTGTTGAGTGAGAAGGACTGAACAGAAAAGAAATTTTAGTTTCCTTTAGTTTTTTGAAAAAAAAATTATTTTCAATGTAAGTAGTTGGCTAATTAGGGATATAATTAAGACAGGATATGGTGGGATCCCTTGATTGTTCCAGTTTTTTAAAATGTCATTGTCTTTTTTCTGCATTTGGAGTTAAGATTTGGTCTTTGGGAGCTGTCAGCTTCCTTGCTTACTTACTTAACAGATAAAACACACCTACCTTGTACTCAGTGTCTTGCTGAACTGCCACATATCATGAGTCTACTGAAATTCTATGCTCGTGGATCACCCACAAATGCTATATGCACGTGATGTGGTAAGGAACAGCAGGGAGCATGCATACTGCACCAGTCTCCTTTGCTCATGTATGTGCTCCATTGTCTCATGGTGTTTCATTCATAATACCCAAATCGAAAGGTATAATTATTAAGAACTTCAAGACAGCAACAGCAGAGCTTTAAACCAAGGTGGAGCTCTTTTGAGCACAAGGCCATACATATACATGAAACCTGTTTGCATTGGTCTTTTCAAGTAAATAATTCAGAAAATTATTTCTGTTTTCTAATTCATTAATTTCTGCTTTTCTTCTGTCATTTCCTTCCTCCTATTTTCCTTACATTTTTTTGTTTTCTTTCTAACTTTTCCATGTGAATGTCCAGTTTAATTATTTTCATTCTTATTTAATAAAAATATATTTGAGGCTATGAATTTCATTTGAGTATAACTGTAACCGAACTGTATAAATTTTGATATTTAATGATATAATTGTTCATTTTTTGTAAATACTCTATAATTTTGACTTACTATTTCATATGGTAGTCACTTAGCAGCATAACTTTTAGTTCCTATAATATGTCTTATTCGAAAAACACAGGTGTTTTTGAAAATGTCACATAATTTCCATTAAATAAAATTTGAATCCAGCTTTGTTATGGATTGAATTATGTCTCCCAAAATTATATATTGAATTATTAGCCCCCAGAACTTATTGGAAATAGGGTCTTTGCAGATGTAATCAAAATAAGATGAAAACATACTGGATTAGGGTTGACATTCTTACAGTCACTAGTGTCATTATAAGAGAAAGGAGAGGGATATTTGGACGCTGAGATGCAGGAAAATAGCCATGGGAAGATGGAGGCAGAGATTGGAGTTATGCTACCACAAGGCAAGAAATGCCAAAGATTGATTTCTAGCAACCACCAGAAGCTAGAAGACGCCAGGGAGGTATCTTTCCTAGAGACTTTGGAGGGAGTATCACCCTGCTGACTCCTTGATTTAAAACTTCTAACCTCCAAAACAATGAGAGGATCAATATATCCTTCAAGTTAAGTAATGAATGACTCTAAGGTTGGCTCAGTAGCTGATGGGGCCAGTGGGACATCTGTAAGCCTAGAGGATGGAATATTAAGCCATAGAGGATTATTCATGGACCTTGAAATATAATGGAATTTTCCCTGCTGGGTTTGTACTTGTATAGGACTCATGACCCCTTTAATTCCTTCCAATTTCTCACTTTGGGAATGGGTATGTCTATACTATGCCTGCCCCACCATTGTATTTTGGAAACACTTTCTAGTTTCACATGTCCACAGGTGGAGAGGAATTTTGTCTGAAGATCAGCCATATCCAGAGTATTACCCATACCTGATTAGATGATTTAGAAGACAAGATATAAGACCTATTGAGTTGACAGCCACAAAAAATAATGAAATAATGCCATTTGCAGCAACATGGATGGACCTAGAGATTATCGTACTAAGTGAAATAAGTCATAAAGAGAAAGACAAACAGCATATGATATCGCTTATATGTGGAATACAAAATATGACACAAATGAACTTATCTACAAAACAGAAACAGACTCACAGACATAGAGAACAGACTTGTGGTTGCCAAGGGGTAGGGGGTAGGGGAAGGATGGATTCGGAGTTTGGGATTAGCAGACGCAAACTGTTACATATAGAATGGATAAACAACAAGGTCCTACTGTATAGCACAGGGACCTGTGTACAATATCCAGTGATAAACCATAATGGAAAAGAATATGGAAAATAATGTGTGTGTGTGTATATATATATATATATATATATATATATATACACACATACACACACACACACATATATATAAAACTGAATGACTTTATAGCAGAAATTAATACAACATTATAAATCAACTATACTTTATATTTTATTTTTTTATTTGGCTGCATTGGGTCTTAGTCACAGCATGCTGGCGGGATCTTCATTGCAGCATGTGGAATCTTTCATTGCCGCATGCAGGCTCTTCGTTGTGGCATGCGAGCTTGTCTCTAGCCGTGGCACGTGGGCTCTCTAGTTGTGGTGCATGGGCTCTAGCACACACGGGCTGAGTATTTGCAGCGTGTGGTCTTAGTTGCCCCATGGCATGTGGAATCTTAGTTCCCCAACCAGGGATTGAACCTATGTCCCCTGCATTGGAAGGTGGATTCATAACCACTGGACCACCATGGAAGTCCCTCAACTATGGCTTAATAAAACATTTTTTTTAAAAAAGAATAAGACCTACTGAGTTGATATTTAGATGAGATTTTGGCCTTAGAGTTAATCCTAGAATGAGTTAAGGCATTTAGGGGTGTTGGGATGAAGTGAATGTATGTATTTTGCACGTGGGAAAAGCAAGAATTGTGGGTAGGGGGCAGAAGGTAGACTGTTGGGGGTTGAATTGTGTCCTCCCCCAAAATATGTTGAAGTTTTATCTGCCAGTATGTAGTCTAGGTCTTACTTACTAATTCTTACTAGATTCTTAGACAAGCAGCTTCAGTTATGTACTTTTTCCCAATCTCACAGAGCCTTGCTGGCTGCATGGGCCCTCCTGCCCATTTTTCTCTGTTTCTAGCTGCCACAAGTATCTGGACTATGCTGATTCTTTCAGCACTCTTGGGGCAGGGGACTAGAAATCAGGCCCTTGGGGAGCACATTAAAAGTCCAGAGATGTTAGAGCCATACTCCACTCCTCCCTCCCTCCTGTAAGAGAAGCCTCAGTTCTGCACCTTCTCCAAATTTCGCAGAGTTATACTGGGCCACAGGAAGGTGTCTACCCCTTTTACTTTCCTAGCAGCCTCAGGGCTACAGACTATGTTTTATGGTTTGATATTTATCTGGCTGGGAGTTATGTTGTGTTTACTGTTTACTATTCTCTCTATGTGTAAGTATCAGAGTGTTAAATTTGGTTGTATGTCCTTGTTTTTATCTCCCCTGTTGCATAGGAGTCCTACTGATGTGTGTACCCATATTTCTTCTCTTTCTGTTGTCTCTTCTTTTTACCTGATGCCCCAAGTTTCTTTCTCTTATCATTACTTTTCTGTTTAAAGAACTTCCTTTAGCCATCTCTCTAACAATAGATCTACTAAACAGAAAGCATAATTGTGGCTACTAGGGGCTGGAAGGTGGAGAAGATGAGGAGATGCTGGTCAAAGGTTACAAGCCTTCATTTATGAAGTGAAAGATCTCTGAGGATCTAATGTACAGCATGGTGACTATAGTTGGTAATACTGTGTTGTATACTTAAAATTTCCTAAGAGAGTAGACATTAAACATTTTCATCTAACATGCAAAAAAAGGTAACTATGTGAGGTGATGGATGTGTTAATTAACCTGATTGTAGTAATCATTTCACAAAGAATGTCAAATCATCACATTGTATACTTTAAATGTATACAATTTTGTCAATTATATCTCAATAAAGCTGGTAATAAAAAAGGATAGATCTACTAGTGACATTCTTTTTTTCTCTAATGTCGGAATGCTTTTATATTCCCTCAGTTTCCAAAGGTGGTGGACTGTTCTTTCCTTTCAGCACTTGAAATAACTTTTGTAGCTTCCTTCTGGCCTCCGTGGTCTCAAATGAGAAATGTGCTGTCATTTGAATTGGTGTTTTCCTATAGTTCATGTGTTGTTTCTCTCTGGTTGCTTTCAAAATGTTTTTCTTTGATTTAGTTTTCAGAATTTTAATTGTGATGTTTCTTGGCAGGGATCTCTTTGGATGTATTCTATCGGTATTTGATATTTACTCTGCTTTATGAACCTGTACGTTCTTGTTTTCCATCAAATTTGGGAAGTTTTAAGCCGTTATTTATTTGAATATTTTTTTAGTCCTACTTTCTTTCTCCTCTCCTTCTGGCACTCTGATGATACACATTTTTTTCACAGATCACTGAGGCTCTATTCATGTTTTCTTCTGCATTTTTTTCTCTATTATTTAGATTGGGTGAATTCTATTCATCTGTCCTCAAGTTCACTGATTTTATCATCTGTTATTCCCACCCTATTTTTGAGCCTTTCCAGTGAGATTTTTATTTCTGTTATTTGGCAACTTTTATTTGTAATAACATGTCTTCCCAGAAAACTAACAAGATAAATAACATTTTCAAATTGTGGGGTTTTACCTATTCTTTTCTAATCATTACACTTCCTATTTATTTCTGTTTGCTTATTGTGTTGGCTAGGACCATCATTAAAATGCTTAATAGTAGAAGTTATACTATCTTTAATTTACTCAAGGCTTTATTAAAAATTCTTTGAAAGTTTTACCAGAAATATCATCTTTTTCATGTGTTTTTTTTTTTTTGGAGTTACCTTTAGTTAAGTTAAGGAAGTTTTCACTTTATTTTGCTAGACATTTTTATAATGATGGTGCATTGAATTTCATCAAGTCCTTTTTTTTTGTCAGTGAGATGTTAATATTTTTCCTTTAAATTAAAGAAGTGAACTTCTTTAATTTAAAGGAAAAACGGAGATAGATTATCAAATCTATGTGCCATCCTAAAATACATCTGACTGATTTCTTTTTTCTTAACTTTATTTATTTATTTGGTTGCACTAGATCTTAGTTGCAGCAGGTGGGCTCCTTAGTTGCAGCTCCAGGGCTCCTTAGTTGTAGCATGCGAACTCTTAGTTGAAACATGCATGTGGGATCTAGTTCCCTGACCAGGGATCGAACCCAGGCCCCCTGCATTGGGAGCGTGGAGTCTTATCCACTGTGCCACCAGGGAAGTCCCCACATCTGACTTATTTCTACTTTATTATTTCAAATCCTTCCTGAATTCAATTTGCTAATATTTTGTTTAGGATTTTTGCTTTTATGCTTATACCTGACTTTGATTAATAATTGTATTTAATGTTCTTCTTGTCTAATTTTGGCATCAGGATTATGTTAACAAGCTAAAAGGAGTTTATAGTCTTCTCTTTTTTCTAAGTTTTTAAGCACTGTGCCTAAGATGAAAGTTATATGGTCCTTAACGTATTTGTTTGAATACCCCATAGAGGACAAGAAATGATAGTAAAAGATATACTTTCAAAGATTTATTTATTTTATAGCTTATTGGTCTAGTCAGGCTTTCCACTTCTTATTTGAAAATTTTGGTATACTTTTATGTTTCTAAATTATTATCCACTTTATGGGTGCAAATATATTGGCATAAATATGTACGTATTAGTCTCCTGATGTGATAGTCGTCTGATGTTTTTATATTTTACCTTCTCTCTTCTTTTGATTATACTTGTCAACATTTGTATTTTTATTTTTTTATTTATTATTTTTAAAAATTAATTAATTAATTTTGGCTGCATTGGGTCTTCATTGCTGTGCACGGGCTTTCTCTAGTTGTGGCAAGTGGGGGCTACTCTTCATTGCAGTGCATGGGCTTCTCACTGCAGTGGCTTCTGTTGTTGCAGAGCACAGGCTCTAGGCACATGGGCTTCGGTAGTTGCGGCATGTGGGCTCAGTAGTTGTGGCTCACAGGCTCTAGAGTGCAGGCTCAGTAGTTGTAGCTCACAGGCTCTAGAGTGCAGGCTCAGTTGTGGCGCACGGGCTTAGTTGCTCCACGGCATGTGGGATCTTCCTGGACCAGGGCTCGAACCCATGTCCCCTGCATTGGCAGGAGGATTCTTAACCACTGCACCACCAGGGAAGCCCCAACATTTGTATTTTTAATTAGTTTTCTGAAATAACTTTGTTTTATGGACAATTTCTACTGCTTTTTTATTTTTTCATTTTCAGCTTTTACATTTATTAATTCATTTACCTTGATTTGTGTTCATCTTGCATTTCTCTTTCTAGTTTTATATTTCAATACTTAATTCATTTATTTTTAATCTCCCATATTCAAGTACATTGCCTTCTTAATATTACGTTGGCTACATCTCTCAGGTAGTGTTTTTATTTTCATTTATTTCTAAATATATCTTTTAACATTTATTCTTCAAATTCTCTTTAACCAAGGATATTTTAGAACTGTCTTTTTTCTTAATTTCTAAGTTGTATGTAATTTAGGGACCACCTTTTAAAAACAGATTTCTGAATATGTTGAATTGTAGTGTGTGGACATGGTTGGTACAATGTGATTATTTTAATTAATTAAGACATTCTTTGTCAGTTTTTTCAAATATTCCAAATGTGTTTTTATCCTACCTTCAAATAAAGGTTATGCTTTTTTTTCCAGTGTGCTGGTTAATTTGATTATTGAAATCCTCTATAAACCTTCTTATTTGACTTACTGGTTTCTGAGAAAGATCTGTTCAAATCTCCTATTATTGCACATTTTACAAATTCTCCTTTGAGACTCAGTCAATATTTGCTTTACTTTAACAAAAAGATGTTGGATATGTAAATTAATGTTCATGGCTTTTATATATTTTAGTTGATTTTTCTTTACCAATATACAATATATTTGTCCCGCTTAATGCTTTCTGCAATGAAACATATTTTGTCTATACCTGCTTTTATTTTAACATTTACTTGATGTAAAAATTTTTATTCATTTATTTTCTACCTTTTTTGCCATCTTATTAAGGTGCCACTCTTATGAACAGTCATGCTTGAACTTTAAAAAAATCCATTTTGAGGATCTCTGTCTTGCAATAGATAATTTTAACCAATTAAAATTTATGCGATTACTGATATAGTTGGCTTTATTCCTGCCATCTTATTTTGTGTTTTCTCTTTCATTGTTTTATTCTATTCCTTTTTCTATGTTGGATGATCAAATTTATCTTTAAGTTTGACTTACCTATTATTTGTTCAGAAACAGAATCTGTAACTCTAATTCTTCTAGAGTTGATCCACATATTAACACACTCTTAACAAACATCTACAAAATAGCATTAGCCTTCTGCATTTCCTCTCTTCTCCCTTCAGTGCTCCTATTTATTTGTTATGTTACCCCTTTCTATCTGCAATTTCAGATCTTTCTTCATTTTAAATTTTAATTATTTACTTCTTTTATATATTTCAAGTCTCTTCTTTTAGAACATAGTTGTCTGTGAATTTGTTCTTAATAATCTGTCTTGTATGCTATTGTCTCTCTTATCATTTATTGTCTTTATTTTGTGCCTTGTTCTGTGCAATTCCAGAAAGCTGTTTTAGGCACTCTGCGTATAAATGATTTATGTTGTAATAATTATCCTTGCTTGTAATGCTTTTCTGAAATATGTTATACTGTTCATTTCCCTCTACACTTTTTTCATTATACTACCTATATCTATTATTGTTATATTTTATTTCATCAGCATAGCTTTCATCTCCTCCATAGAATTTGTTTCTGTGAGCACAACGCAGATGCTGGCTAAAATTTCCTCTTATTTTAGCAATCAGTTTAACAAACTATGTTCTTCTTTATCTCTTTAGTGTTACTTTTATTTCTTTATATTATTCTGAAAAATCTTTTGGCTCACTTGTTAGTTCTTTCTGTTGCAGACTTGAATGTGGCCTGATATTTGTCCAAAAGTGTGGGTGGATTCTCTTTACATTGTCTCTTTAGTCTCTAGGATACTCACAGAATCCTTTGCTCACATCTTTAATTTGAAAGTTGATTAAAATAAGTTTCTGTTATCAGTCTGGTGATTCAGTAACCTGAGGGTAATGGTAAGATGCTATTGCAGTGAGCAACCCTAGTACAGTAATTTTACTTTTTCATAGATTTTATTTCAGAAATCTACTTTCTGCATCTAGTTTTCTCCTTAGCCTGACTTCCACTTCAGAGACATTATAATTCATT
This sequence comes from Tursiops truncatus, assembly GCF_011762595.2. Taxonomy (NCBI): domain Eukaryota; kingdom Metazoa; phylum Chordata; class Mammalia; order Artiodactyla; family Delphinidae; genus Tursiops; species Tursiops truncatus. The sequence goes on along the minus strand of NC_047055.1, from coordinate 26,489,565 downwards.
GTCCATTTTTATTCCTGGTGCTACTGCCCCCAATGCCAGAGAAAACCCTGATATATTTAGAAATGGTTTTAAAGACCTAAATAAATGGAGAGACATGCCTTGTTCATGGATTTTGAAGACTCACTGTGGTGGAGATGTTAACAATTCCCAAATTGATTCATAGAGTCAAATGAATGCCATTCAAAATCCCAGCAAGATCTTTGTTTAGAAATTGAAAACTAATTCTATAATTCATATGGAAAGGCAGAGTTACTAGAATAGCCAAAACAGTTCTGAACAATACCTGATTGCAAGATTTTCCATAAATCTAAAGTAATCAATGTGGTATTGGCACATACCAAGAGACACACAAATCAATGAAACAAAATAGAGAAATCAGAAGTAGACTCACACAGGTATGGCCATTTGATTTCTGATGAAGGTGCAAAGGTAATTAAATGGAGAAAGTATATTTTTAAGAAAATGTGCTGAAACAATTGAAAATTCAAAAGAGAATAAAGGAAACTCAACATATGCCTCGTACCTTGTACAAAAAACAAAGATTAACTCAAAATGGATCATAGCCCTAATTGTAAAATGAAAAACAACATGAAAGTTTTAAAAGAAAACACAGGATAAAATGTATGACATGGGATTGGTAACATAATTTTAAGTAGGGCACCAAAACTATACATACAGATACGCTGCTGGATAAAATACAGGATATCAGTTATATCTGAATTTCAGAAAAACAATGACATAATAGTATAACTATTCCCCAAGTGTGTATTTTTCTTTGCTAAATCTGGTAACCCTAGGGATAGACAATAGATCAATTGTTGCCAGAATCTGAGGGTGGGGGAGGGATTGAATACAAAGGAGTATGGGGGAATTTGAGAGGTAAAAGAAATATTCTATATCTTGATTGTTGTGGTAGTTATACAATTGCAGGTGTTTGACAAAGCTGGTACAACTATACACCAAAATGGGTGAATTTTACTATATTTAAGAGTCTGTCATACAGAGTGAAGTAAGTCAGAAAGAGAAAAACAAATACCGTATGCTAACACATATATATGGAATCTAAGGGGAAAAGAAGGTCATGAAGAGCCTAGGGGAAGACGGGAATAAAGACACAGACCTACTAGAGAATGCGGAGGAGGAAGGGTAAGATGTGACAAAGTGAGAGAGTGGCATGGACATATATACACTACCAAACATAAAATAGATAGCTAGTGGGAAGCAGCCGCATAGCACAGGGAGATCAGCTTGGTGCTTTGTGACCACCTAGAGGGGTGGGATAGGGAGGGTGGGACGGAGGGAGACGCAAGAGGGAAGAGATATGGGAACATATGTATATGTATAACTGATTCACTTGGTTATAAAGCAGAAATTAACACACCATTGTAAAGCAATTATACTCCAATAAAGATGTTAAAAAAAAGTGTACCTTAATAATGAAAATTGAAAGAAGTTGGAGTAAAATGGTAATTGTAGAATCCAGGCGGATATACGGTTGTTGTCTGTAAAATCTTTAAAAATTTTCTGAACGTTTGAAATTTTTCATAATTAAAAATTGGTTGGGGGGGGAAGGTCTTCCCTGGTGGCGCAGCGGTTGAGAGTCCGCCTGCCGATGCAGGGGACACGGGTTTGTGCCCTGGTCTGGGAAGATCCCACATGCCTCGGAGCGGCTGGGCCCGTGAGCCATGGCCGCTGAGCCTGCGCGTCCGGAGCCTGTGCTCTGCAACGGGAGAGGCCACAACAGTGAGAGGTCTGCGTACCGAAAAAAAAAAAAAAAAAATTGGTGGGGGGAGTTGAACAGTATAAAAGAAAACAAATAGAAATAGTTCTACCTCTTAGGGAATGTCCACCATATCAAGAAACAACTATGCTAGGGAGATACCAAAGATTTCTATTTGTTTTGACCATACTTGCCTTTAAAGTACTTGGGGGTAGCTGCTTCTGATAAGTTTCTGCAAGGTTAAGAAGGTTCCAGGAGTGCATTTTCCAACTTCTAAAATACCAATCCCCATGTCTTAATATTAGGGGTATTTGTGGTGTTTTTCTGGGATCAACACAGTTCTTGTGATTCCACACTGTTTTTCCATAGAAAGGATTTGAATAGATGAAAGTTCATATCTTCATTCAGTCAGGCCTACTTTGCCTATTTCAAAGAAAAAATTCTTGTAGTTTGTGTCATTTGAAGGGCATCTTTGCCCAATTTCCACAGCAGGGTTTTGCATATTTTAGCTAATTTGTGTCTGTTTCTAGGCAACATAGTAGGGTCAGGGGTAATGGTTTGGAACTCTCTTCTTATACCACTGTCTTGAGACAGGAATAAAAATCAGGTTGGCAAATCTGGAAGAGTTTTGACAAAACAAAAACTTGATTTTGTTTCCTTGAATCCATGAAGATGTTTTGTCCATATTGAAATTCACATTTTAATAGTTTGTCGTCTATGTACAGGTCTATTTTCTTTAATTTATCCAAAACAAGTTAATATTTTTCTTTCTATTCTTAAGCATGTTTTTTTTTTTTTTTTTTTACGTCCAGAACATTTTATTCCCAGTATTTGATTCTTCCTTTCAAATGTTCTTGTTCCCTCTTTGGAAGACCTGAACTTTATAGTTTTGATCTCCATTGTCTGTGCTCATTTACTCATTTATACTTCATTTTTTATCCTCGTTCATAATTTTGCAGAATGCAGGGTAAAAGAGACAGTATTAGATTTACCTCTATATTGCATATTTAGGGTTTATTTTTTAGCCATCGAGACTACAATTTGTATCTCTTTGTATTGTTTTCTGTTATCTATGTTTTTTTCTCTGCTTTTCAATTCCATCTTTTTTTGTTTCTTTTGATGCACATGTGCTTGTGCCTAAAAGACCATGTCTTCTTAAAGTCATATTGAAGAAGCTAAGCATGGAAGATTTTCAGCACTTTTCCATAGATACTTTGTAAATATTTCTCATTCTTTCCTCGAAGCTGCTCACAATTCACCGGGAGAAGATTGCCAGAAAGTTAAAAAAAAATAATAGCAATGGATAAGTGTTCTGGTTCAAGATATTGACCTAGGAAGATCCTGAACTTACCTCCACTCACAGACTCACCACATCAACAGCTATATATGGAAAAATTTTCCTGACAAGAGTCCTAAAAACTAACAGGTACACATTGGGCAAATGAGAAAAAAAGAGACACATCAAAGCAGGTAGGAGGGGCTGGGGTACAGTCTCACCATAAACCTTACCCCTGGCATGGTGACCCACAGCCAGGAAGAAACTCAAAACATGGATCTTCTCCCTGAGAAACAAAGAGTTTGAACCTCACATTGGGAACCCCATCTTTTAGGACCTGCACCTGAGAGATGAGTTCCCAAAGCACTTAGCTTTGAAAACCAGTGGGCCTTGCATCCACAAGACCCACAGGGAATAGCAAACTGAGAAAGTGTCTTAAAGGGCTTTCCTGCTCAGACTCACTGGTTCCAGGGACCAGTGAAGAGGCAGCCAGACTTTTTGTGAAAAAGGCTTATTTGATTATCTTAAAGTGTCAGCCTGAGGGGGAGGCATCTAATTAATGCACATCCAGCTGTCTGCTAGGTTATTCTCTGGGAAGGGACGTTGGCAGGTGCCATCTTTGCTCTCTCTGCCTCATTCCAGCTTACCCGTATCTCCCAGAAAGGAGCTTGTACCCTCTTCTCATGCCCCAATTTTTGTGGTTGCCACCCAGGAGGCTCCTTTAGACTGCCTAGCTCTGGTGGCCAACAAGGCTTATGCTCACTGGCCCCAAAGGACTGTAACCAGCAGAGAAAGAGTTCTTAAAGGGCCACTACCCCAGGACACAGCAAGAGGTGACAGTCCAATGAGCCCAGGCTTTCTGTTGAAAGAGGCCTATTAGATTATAGCTGAGGCCTGAGAGGCAGGCTTCTAATTAAACACACGTTTAGGGATTGACTGTAATCGTGTTTACAGAGACCTAGAAGGGAGGGTGCTATCTTCGTGATCTTCCTCTGCCAGGTTCCAGAGCACCAGTATTTCACAGAGGGGAACTTTTTCATGTATCTGGTGCACCAGTTTCTGTGGCTGCTGCTAAGAGGATGCCCTTAATCACTTGGCTGTGGAGGCCAGCGGGGCTTGCGGTCCCACAGGACTGTAACAATCAGAGAGTCAGTTCTTGGATGGCTACCACCCTCAGGGCACTGCACAGACAGAGACTGAAACCCACCCCAAGTCCTTCTGTGAAAAAGGCCTATTTGCTTGTCCTGGAGCTTTGGCCTGAGGGCCAGGCATCTTGTTTGTCACACATCTAAGGGCCTACTGATGTTCTCTCAAGGGACGGAGGCCAGTGGATGTCATCTTTGCACTCTCCCCTTGTCTCACTTCAGCTTGCTGGTATCTCTCAGAAAGGAGCTTGTACACTCATCTGGTCCCCCAATTTTTGTGACTGCTGCCCAGGGGACACCTCTAGATCGCCTGTCTCTCATGGCCAATGGGACTTAAGCTTGCAGTCCCACAGTACTGTATATATTTGCAGACTTTAATAACCGCTCCCTGAGGATCTGGTGTTCAGTCAGCCTGAATCTAGGTGCTGACTGAGATCCTCCCCTTTGGGACACTGACAGGTCTTGGCACACCCTCAACTACTGGGAGCCAGTAAAAATAAAATGGGCTGCTTGGACAATCACAATGGTTCACTCTCTGTGCTGTGGAGTTCAATGAGCTTTGACATATGCTCAATGTCTTATATCTACCATTAGGGTATTAGTCAGAATAGTTTCACTACCCTAAGAAATCCCTTGTGGTTCATCTATTCAACCCTCCCCTTTACCTGAACTCCTGGCTGCCATTGATCTTTTTGAGTTGTATATACTTTTGCCTTTTCCAAAATATGATGTGATTGTACTGTATGTAGTCTTTACAGATTGCCTTCTTTCCCTTAACAATATGTATTTAAGGTTTATCCATGTCATTTTATAACTTAATGGGTCATTTTTTGTACTGCTGAATAAGATTCCATTGTAAGGATATATACAGTTTGCTTATCCATTCACCTCTCAAAGGGTAGTTTAGTTGCTTCCAGTCTTTGGTGATTACAAATAAGGCTGTTACGTTTTTCAGTTCTGTAATTTTATTTGGCTCTTTTTAATAACATCTATTTATTTGCTGAGATTTTTTTATTTTGAGAGAATTTGTAATTGCCTGTTAAGCATTTTATGGTGTCTACTTTAAAATACTTGTGACAGAATTTCAATATCTGATTCATCTTAGTATTAGCATCTTAGTATTAGTTGATTGTTTTTTCTCATTCATGTTGTGCTTTTTCTGGTACTTGATATGGTGGGTGATTTTTGACTGTGTCTTGCATATTCTTGAGCATCCCTGGATTTTGGTATATGAGGAGATCCTGGAACCAACCCCCATGGATACCAAGAGAAAACTGTATTACTACCTCAGGTCTAGAGAAAAGTGGGAAGAAAAAATAGAGCAAACCCCCAATGATTATTATTTTTTAATATATTAGAACCACACAATGAAGAAATATATACCAGTAGCTCTTACTTTTCAGCCAGGTACCTCATTCCTCAGAGTAGCAAGTAAGGGCTAAGGCAATAGTCCAATAGTATTAATCCAGGGAAGTCTCACATAGAGACTTTTTGAAATCAGTGTTTTTGTCTTATTATTGAGTTGTAAGAGTTTTTGGTATATATTCTGTATACAAAACCTTGATCAGGTAAAATTTTTTGCAAATATTTTTTTTGTCAATCTGTTTGCCTCTTTATTCTTGAAAGTCTTTCAGAGATCAGAAGTTTTTAATTTTGATGTATTCCAATTTGTATAGTCTTTATTTTACAATTTTCACATAGCCCAAGGCCACACAAATAAGAGATAAGCAATCCAATAACACTTGGCATTATTAATTTTTAAAATGGCCAATGTAATAGGCAAAACACTATATCCAATTCTTAAGAATTGTATTTATTTGATTATTAGAGATGTTGGACCATTTCTAATATTTTTTTTCTTACACTTATTAATTACCAACTTTTTTGGCCATGTCATAGAGGGCAAGTGTCACACATCTCCCAAAATATCCTGTGGTATTTTTGTTAAAAAGAATTCTGCGTAGTCTGGATAGACCATGATGTTGACCAATACAGAACTGTTTTTCCTTCAATTCAAGTAACTTGTTAAATAGAGCATGTTATACCTATGTATAGTTTGGGAGACTCAATCCATTTCTAAAAATTAGGACAAAAGACAGGAGATACATCATTTTTTATTATAACCATAATGTATCCACTACCAGTTATTGCCTGATAGAACATAAGTAGGACTTGGTTATGCTCCTTGTTGTTAATGACCCAAAGTCATTTTGGTATATATTCTTATATAAATCTGTATAAGCATGTATGTGAACACTAGTTTCTCTTAATATCTTCATGAATGGAAGAACCATAACAAAATTTCCATACCTATTTACAACACATGTATTTTGCTGATATTTCACAATTTGGTGAAAAATTTAAAGTTTATTTTCTCACTCTTCTTTTTATTTAATGTGTATGACTCTGGCCTCAACTTAAACTTTGCATTTGCTCTTATACAAGTATATAGAAGCAGCAGGACAAAGTGGCGACATGGCAGTATAGAGGGTTAGGAGTTAGAAGCCGTGGGTTTAAGTCCCAAGCACTTAACACATTTATGGAACAGCTCCCACAGTCCAAATTCTATTTAATTTGAACAGCTGAAGAGATGAAATCTAAGTTTGCCATTTGTTAGTTGTTTAGACGTATGGAAGTCACTCCTTTTAGCTTTAATTTCCTCACTACAGGGTCATTAAGATTATGAAACAAGATAAAATTAAGAAAACTACTTGGTACATTATAAGTACAGCATACATGTAAGAGATTGCTATTATTTTGCAGTCACATCCCCTCTTCTCCTGAATAACTGGTGTTTTCCCATGTCTTATTTGGACCATCTGTAATTTAGATCACTTATTTTTGTGCTTAGTCTAAGCAGAGATGATCTCTATGTACATTTTCAAATTTCCATATGTAGAGACATCTCAAAACACCTAGGAGATTTTTGGTATATATTCTGTGTACAAAACCTTGATCAGATGAAAATTTCTACAGAACTTTTTTCTTAATCTCTTTGCCTCTTTATTCTTGAAAGTCTTACAGAGATCAGAAGTTTTTACTTTTGATCTGTTCCAATTTGTATATTCTTTGTTTTACAATCTTCACTTAGCCCAAAGCCACAAGAAATTTTCTCTTATATTTTCTGTTAGAAGTTTTATAATTTTAGCTTGACCTTTAGGTCTATGTTCCATTTCAAATCAATTTTTTGTATAGTGTGAAGTAAAGTGAAGATTATTTTATTTTTATTGTTTGCATATGGATATCCATTTGTTTAAGCACAATTTGTTGGAAAGCCTTTCTTTCCCCATTGAATTACCTCAGCACCATTTTAAAAAAGCAGTTGACCACATATGTATGTGTCTATTTTTGAATTCTCAGTTCTGTTCTATCGATCTATATGTCTGTTTTTATGCAAATGCCACGTTTTTTTCTTTACTGTAGCTTTATAGTATGCCTTAATCAGGTAGTATAAGCTTTCCAGCTTTTTTCTTCTATTTCAAAATTATAATGGCTATTCTAGTTCTTTTGTATTTCCATGTAAAGTTTAGAATCAACTTGTCAATTTCTAAAAAAAAACTGTGAGAATTTTATGGAGGGTTATATTGGATCTCACATCAAATTGAGAAGAATTGACACGGTAAGATATTGAGTCTTCCATTGTAGGCAGAATTATGGTTTCCATGATCTGTGTCCCCTGGTGTCACTCCTGTAAAAATGTTACATTTCATGACAAAAGGAATGTGGAAATGTAATTCAAGTTACTAATCAGTTGACCTTGAAATAGGAAGATTATTCTGGATTATCTGGGAGAGCAATATGTAATCAATCACATGGGCTATTAAAAGCAGAAAGCAGGGGCAGAATTAGAATTATTAGAAATCCAAATGTTAATTTTTCAACCCAATATAAAAAGAACAACATAAGGAAAAGTGTCTATTTGTGTGCTGATTCACATTTAAATGTTTTATCTCTTTACACTGTTTAATTAAAGGACTTGTTTTGAGATGTTGTTGTTGTTGTTGTTGTTGATACAACATACTGAAAAGGACACATCATTTCTGTGTTTTGGTGTTTTTTTCCCCCAAATCCATAACCTAACTCCAATCATGGGAAAACACCAGACAAACCCAAATTAAGGGTATTCTGTAAAGTAACAGACTAGTGATTTTCAATATTCTCAAATTCATTAAAGACAAGGAAACACTGAGGACCTGTTATGGACTAAAAGAGACAAAAGAGAATACTAAATATAATGTGGAACAAAACATGGTATTAGTGGAAAAATTGATGAAATTCTAATAAGGTCTATAATTTAGTTAGTGATGTAATACAAATGTTACTTTCTTGTTTTTGATAATTGCACCATGATAATATAAGATATTAATATTAGGGGAACCTGGGTGAAGGATATGAGATGTTTTGTACTATTTTTGAAAATCTGAAGTTACTTGAAATGAAAAAAATTTAGAAAATTTATACTAAGGCAATAAAATGGCTAGCACTTAGCAAAGTTCTGAGGGCATGAGCATATGACAGGTAATCTTTGAATAGGGCATGATCTATCAATATTTGACTACAAGAAAGGGTGCTATCCTTTATGGGCTGAGTGTGAGAGACTTGAATGTGATCACACAGCACAGAAGGATCAAAGCAGTACATAAAAGGAATTTTTATATCTCAATTCCAAGTTTACCAAGTACCTCCCCTACTTGAGTGGTAACAGCTCAGCTGAAGGACGAATCTGTGCCAACAGGTTGATCCATCCTGAAAAGCAAAAATACATTTTCTTAAGCCTTTCTGGGAAGTCAAAGTCTTAACTAAAATAAATAACCTTAACATTATGGATTTTAAGTATCATAACAGATCAGTCTAAACAAAGTTTGGAGGCAGACAAGTCCTTGGAACTATTCTTAATTTGTTCTATTGTAGGTGGCTGCCTCCCTCTTCTGCTTCATCTATATCAGGAAGTCTGAATTAATCTTTGTGTTCTGACTGCTGTCTTATTAAATATCTGATATTTTTCTTCATACTTTTACCTTTTTCTCTGTAGCATTGTCTTTACATCTTCTGCATAATTAAAGAGATATTCTTGCTTAGTTCAGTTATTAGAAGCCCTAGAAATGTGCCTTTGTGAAGTGAGCTGGCTACAACTTGATACACTGTATTACCATGGGCTTTAGCCCATGGATTATGGGACAACTCACAGTTGTCTTTGCTGAAATTTTATGGTTTGTAATACCTGGAGGGCATAGTGGTAATTTTGTACAACCTTTATTTCTTAAAAATAAGACATCATGGACTCTTGAAATGCACAGTGATTGAGAGAAATGAAAGAAAGGTATGAGAAGAAGAAATAAATAAAAGAAATGTTCTTTTTTAATGCAAAGGAAATACTTCACTGGTGTTATTTTCAGAAGAAAAATATTTTCAGGTATGAGCCAGCTTTCAACTAACAGAGACTTACCTACTTTGGGATGTATATATCCTCCTGCTCTCCACACTCCTTCTGAATGCTACAGGGACTTCATTTTTTCTAACAACTAGCTAAAATGCACGTCTATTTGACAGTTTCATCACCAGTGGAAAAAGTCTGAAAATGGCATTCATATAGCTCTCTGAAAGATAGCAAGCACTTTGTGGAATACTCCAGAAAACAGTACCAAATACATGGTTGGTTGATTAAATGTAGTGGGAAACCAAAAGCTACATTATATTTTAAATTCTGGGAAAATGCATGAAGTTGTACATGGAGTATCCATGATCTCTTTCTATCCTCTCTCAATCACACACACACACACACAATTTTAGTTTGTTATTCTGATATCTAGTTGTTTTATTTGCTAAAAGTCTCATCCTAGTAATGTAAGTGTAACAATGTTAAAAATTAACAGTATGATTTGTGCTTTTGACTAGAGTATATAAACTACACATTTTCTCTGTATAAACAGATAAAATTTTTCAGAAAGTTCAGTAAATGTTTATTATTAAAATCCATGTGCAAATATGAATAGATGAGAACATTTTTGGTAAGTTTTAGGTCTTTGACCAAAAGCCTAAGGCAAATATATTTAATGGGAGAGAATTCATATACTTTCCCTTTAAGGTAAGGTACAAGGCAAAAATGCTTGTTACTTCCATCACTGGTTAACACAGGTAATCCTGTCTCATTAAAATGGGGAAAATATAAATACCTGGATTGGAAGAAAACAATAACTTTCATTTTATATAGATAATTTGACCATTTACATATAGGAACCCCTATGAAATCAATATACAAATTATTAGAATGAAAGTGTTCATAGAGGAACAAAAATCAAGAGTTATTCCACACTTGGAATAGGTGACTAAGGTATTATTTCTATTAATATTATGAATGAAGTATGTCCTTTTCACTGTATATTCTTGCCAGTGTAATCAGTGTTTCATAAGGAGACAGTAGAGATAATGAGGAAGAAGAAATATATGAAGAATGATTGTTGGTGATTTAGAATTTTCCAAAACTGTCAAAGGACCTCAATCCACAAACATAAGAAGCACTATAGGGACTTCCCTGGTGGTCCAGTGGTAAAGAATCCGCCTTCTAATGCAGGGGGCGTGGGTTCGATCCCTGGTTGGGGAACTAGATCCCACGTGCTGAGGGGCAAGTAAGCCTGCCTGCCACAGCTACTGAGCTCGGGTTCCTCAACAAGAGAGCCCACGTGTTGCAAACTACAGAGCCCACACGCCCTGGAGCCCACACGCCCTGGAGCCCGCGCACCACAACTAGAGAGAGAAAACCCATGCACCACAACTAGAGAGAAGCCCGCCTGCTGCAACGAAGACCTGACACAGCCAAAAAAATAAAGAAAATTAAATAAATAAAATTAAAAGAAAAAGAGTCACTATAAATCCAAGACATATAAATACAAAAAACTTCAAACCAAGGCACATCATAGTAAGACTACTGAAAATAAAATGCAAGGAGAAACTCTTTAAAGACTCTCAAGAAAAAAATGACACAGGGCTTCCCTGGTGGCGCAGTGGTTGAGAGTCCGCCTGCCGGGGCAGGGGACACGGGTTCGTGCCCCGGTCCGGGAGGATCCCACATGCCACGGAGCGGCTGGGCCCGTGAGCCATGGCCGCTGAGCCTGTGTGTCCGGAGCCTGTGCTCTGCAGCGGGAGAGGCCACAACAGTGAGAGGCCCGTGTACCGTAAAAAAAAAAAAGTGACACAGTATCATTAAGAACAACAATATAACTGACAGCTTACTTTTCAACATCAACAAAAGCCAACAAGAAGACAGGGAATAATATTTTTAATGTAAAAATAAATGCAAATTTAAAATTTAATAATGAACTTATCCCTCATGTATTAAGGTGAATTAAATACATTTTTAGAAAACCAAAATGAGAGAATTTATCATTAGTAAGCCTGCCCTAAAATTAAAAACTAGTATTTAGGCTGCTGGAAAATTATTCCATGTTGCAGTTTGGAGATGCAAGATGTAAAAAGGTAAATATAAATGAATTGTTGTCAGTATAAAACTATAGAACAGTAGCAGCAGCAGCTGCAGCAACAATGATGTTTCCTTATATATATATGAAAATAAAATATAGAAAACACAGAAAGTAATAAGTGAGGTTAAAGTAGCCTGATGTCTTTTTAGTATTTGAAGTTTGATAAAAGTAATAATATTGGATTTTAAATCAAGGCTTCATGTTGTAGTCTTTAGGATAAACATTAATATAGACCTGAAAGAATGTACAAATAATAAGTTATAAGAGGGGTAAAATGGTATAATAAAACACAATAGAAAAAGGTGAGGTAAAAATAAAATTAGTTAACATAGAGAGGTGGGACAAAGAGCAAGCACATTGTACAATGGTAGATTTTAAGCCAAATATATCAGTCATTCCATTAAATAGCTTAATTTCCTAATTAAAGACAAAATCAGTCTGGATAAAAAAACTAGAGATGCCCTCTAAATAAAATGACATAAATAGATTGAAGAGCAAAATATGAAAAAGGGTTACGATATCAACAAAAAGAAAACTGTTCTAGTTGTACTCGTATGACAAAAATAGAACATAAAAGTAGAAGTATGACTAGAGATAGAGTTATTTCATAAGGATAGAGTCTCAAAATACCAGGAATATATATATATATACATTCTAACTTTGTATAAACCTAATGAAATAATCTCAAAATACACTAAGCAAAGACTAACATAACTAAAGGAATAGATTAATCCATAGTCCTAAGTGGAGATTTTAACATTTATTTCATAGTAAGTTTAGAACAAGATAACAGAAAAGATCATTTAAGTTTGAAGTAGAAGGAAGGAAATGATCAAAGTCAAGAGAGACATAATAAAATATGAAGCAAATATACAATAGAGAATAAATAAAGCCAAATGTTGGCTCATTTACAATATGTTTGTTTTTTTTCACTCTGTCAAGACCAATCAAGAAAAAAAAAAAACGGCAGGACAGAAATAACCAGTACCTGGAATGAAAAATGGGCATCACTTTAGATCCTATGGATTATTATAAAGACATTAGCTGGGTAATTTGAACAACTTTACAAAAATAAATTTTTTAACTAGATGAAAGGAGAAAGTTTCCTTAGAAATACAGGTGAATATTCAGATTCGAGTACTGGTTATGTAAGTATTCTCTTTTTATTTGTCACATTGACAGTTTTGTTCTGTGCACTTCTCAGTATGCATATCGTATTTTACAGTTAAAAACCTGAGTAAAGAAAAAAAAAGAAATACATGTGAATAAATGAAACAAGAGGACATGGAAAATCTGAATAATTCTCTGTCTATTAATGAGTTTGATGTCATAATTAATTTGAATATCTATGGAAACCTTTCCCAATTAGTGTCTGCTTATGCATAGGATGAAGTGATTTGTGTCCCTCTGAGAACTAGTGGAAATGCCAGCTAAATTTTTTTTCAAATCTGCTTAAAGGCATCAGAGAACAGGGGATAAGATTCTGTACAAGGCTGAAACATGTAAAGGTAAGCTTAAGATATGCAGTCATTCAATCATTTTTCCCATAGTAGCATTTGCCAATTTCAAATTAAGGAAGAGGTTAAGAAGTAGAAAGCTGAGAAGAGATCAGAAGACTAAAACCAGCAGAACTTTTGGGAGTAGTATGCAATGGAGCAACAAAATAGGAGGCTTTAGGGCCACAGATGTCTGGAGTCCTCCCTCTGAAAACATTGGCTATATTTTGAACCTATGGTGGGTAGTAGACTAAAAAGCTAAGTCAAAAATATGTGAAAAACAAAATTTCCAAAATCTTGCAGTGCTGAAAATTTAAAGATTATAGTTCATGACCCATCAATAAGAGGGACTCCAATGAACAACACAGCAGATATACATTGGGAACTTCTGGTGAACTACAGCATACCCACAGGATAAACCAGTTGTAAACTGAGCCTTACCAAATCTACAACCCAATATTAACTCCATGAGTCCCTGTCTGCATGAAATTATCACCTCCAACTTTAACTGACTAGCAGAGGAGCTTATGAATACTATTTGGTGTATAACAAAATCATCTGGAACCTCTAGCAGTTTTCTTTTTTTTTTTTTTTTTAATTGGCTGTGTTGGGGCTTAGTTGCGGCATGCAGAATCTTCATTGCAGTGTGTGGGCTTCTCTCTAGTTGTGGCACATGGGCTCCAGAGCACGTGGGCTCAGTAGTTGCAGCACACGGGCTTAGTTGCCCCACGGCATGTGGGATCTCAGTTCCCCAACCAGGGATCAAACCCACGTCCTGTGCATTGGAAGGCAGATTTTTAACCACTGGGCCACCAGGGAAGTTCCTAGAGGTTTTCTTTTAATATATGATTTTTGGTATTCATTTTTAAAATTACTTGGTATTCCTATAAAACAAACATAATAGAACTAGGCAGAAGATAATAAGGAAATAGAAGACTTGAACTACACTATACACAAATTAGGACCAATAGACATCTATAGAACATTCTACCAAAAAAGAGCAGAATTCTTCCCAAGTGTACATGGAACATTCTCCAAGATAAACCATATGCTATCCCATGAAACAAGTCTGAATAGATTTAAAGAGATAGAAATCATAAAAGATATGATATTCTATCACAATGGAGTAAAATTAGAAATTAATAACAGAAATAAATTTTTGTAATTCCCAAATAGTGGAAGTTAAATAACATACTCCCAAATAACCAAAGGGTTAGAGGAGAAATCATACAAAAATTAGAAGATACTTTGGAACAAATGAAAATGGAGATAAAACATACCAAAATTTAAGGAATGTAGCTAAAGCTGCACTTAGAGGGAAACTTATAGCTGTAAATGCCTACAGTAAAAAAGAAATCTCAAAACAACAACCTAACCTTCCACCTTAGGATACCAGGAAAAGAGAAAAATGGATAACGCTTTAGCTAGACTGACCAAGAAAAAAGAGAGGACTCAATTTATTAAAATAAGTAATGAAAAAAGGTATATTATTACTGACATCACAGAAAATGATTGGAAGGAAATACTATAAATAACTCTATGTCAACACATTAACTTCAGTGAAATGGAAAAATTTCTAGAAACACATAAAAACCAAAACAGACTTAAGAAGAAATAAAAAATCTGAAGAGACCAAAAACAAGTATCATGAATTGAATCAAGCTTCCCCTTCCCAAAATTCGTATGTGAAAATCCTAACCTCCAGTGCCTCAGAATGTGACCTTATTTGGAAATAGGATCTTTGCAGATATAATTAAGATGAGGTCATATGACTGGTGTCCTTACAAATATGAGAAATTTGTACTCAGACATACATACAGGGTAACATTATGTGAAGATGAAGGCAGAAATTGGGGTGATGCTTCTATAAGCCAAGATTCACCAAAGATGGACAGTAAACCACCAGAAACTAGAGGAGAGACCTAGAACAGATTCTTGCTCATGACCCGCAGGAGGAACCAACCTGTCAACACTAATCTCAAACTTCTAGCCTTCAGAATTGTGAGAAAATAAATTTTTATTGTTTAAGGTACCCTGTGTGTAGCACTTTGCTACAGCAGCCCTAGCAAACTATCATTAGTGGAGAAATTAAATTAGTAATGGAAAAAAAAAATCCTAGGCTAGGGTGGCTTCACTGGTGAATTTTGCCAAGCATTTAAAGAAGAAATACCAATTATCCACAAATTCTTCCAAAAAACTCAAAGATAAAGGAACATTTTCCAACTCATTCTATAAAGCCAGCATTACCCTGATACCAAATCCAGATAATGAAATCATGAGAAGAGAGATCTGCAGCCCATTATTCCTTATGCATATAGATGCAAAATCCTCAACAAAATACTAGCAAGCTGGATCCAGTAATACATAAAAAGCATTATACACCGTGACCAAGTGTTATTTATCCCAGGAATCCACAAATAAATGAAATACAAAATATCAATATAATAAACGACAGAATCCTCATTATCATTTTGATAGTTGTAGAAAAAGCTTTTGAAAAAATTTCATATCCCCAGTGATTAAAACAAACAAACAAACAAACAAAAAACTAGGAATGCAGAGGATCTTCCTCAATCTGATAAAGGGCATCTAAACAAAAAACATCCACAGCTAACATACTGAATGGTGAAAGACTAGATGCTATCCCTGTGAGATCAGGAACAAGACAGAGATTTCTATTCTCACCACTTCTATTCAACGTTGTACTTGAGGTGTTAGCCAGGCAATTAGACAGGATATGAAATAAGATGCATTCAGATTGGAAAGGAAGAAGTAAAACTACCTCCATCTAGAACTAATAAACTAATTCAACAAGGTTACAGGATACAAGATCAATGTACAAAAATCAATTATATTTCCCTATATTTGCAATGAACAAACCAAAAATGTTATTGACAGTTACACTTATAATAGCATCAAAAAATAAAAAACTTAGGAATAAATTTAACTAAAAGTTTATGCTTTGAAAACTTCTAAACAGGGGGAAGAAGACTCTTTTGAACAGATAGTACAGGGACAACTGGATATCCACATGTAAATAAATTAATTTGGACTCCTACTTCATACCGTATTTTAAAATTAATTCAAAATTCATCAAAGATCTAAATGTCAGAGAAAACACTATAGAAGTCTTAGGAGAAAACATAGGCATAAAACAACATGGCCTCTATTTCTTAGAAATGATATCAAAAGAACAAAACAAAAAATAGGTACATTGTACATCAGCAAGGTTAAAAATGTCTGTGCTTAAGGACACAAGAAAGTGCAAAGACAATTCACAGAATGGGAGAGGGGTGGGATTATGACAAGAGAAAGTCTTGGATTTTTCTACAGGCTTCGGTGTCACTGGTTTCACGCTAATCTAGGGTGCTGGAGCCTCTCAATTGGTTTCTGGATTTTTCACCAAGAGAACTAATGCATACATCATTGTTGAATGGGTGTGTCTCTCCAGGGAAAGAGCGTCCAGGGCTTCCTATTCTTTCCTTTTGCTGATATTACTACTCAATATTGATTTTTTAAAAAACACAATTATTCATTTGAATATCTTTTCTTTGCATTTGACTTTCTCAAATGTAAAAAGCAAGATATCATTTATATTCTGATCACTTGCATTCTGATCAGTGGAGGTACATTTCTCTGAGATTACATCCTGAAACAAAGTTGCTGTTACAGTCATACACTAAAGAGTTGACCAAATATATATTTAAAGTACTGCACTTCAGCACTCTTTCTTACACATTGCCATACAAATGTAAATCAATGCCTTTCTGGAAAGCAGATTGCAATTATGTATCGAGCCTTAACAATACTTGTACTCTTTAAACTAGTAATTCAACTCAGAGAAATTGACCTACATCTCTATTTCCTAGGAATAAAGATTTACATTGAATACTGTTCTTTGCATTTTTTCAGTAAAACTAAAACTTTCGAAATACCTCAAGTGCGCAACAATAAAAGAATGATTCAATAAAGCATGGTACATACCCACATGGAATCCTTTACAGCTATTAAAATTCATACTTAAAAATATTTTAGGCTTGAGGAAATACTTGCAGTTAATGGTAAGCAGAGAAAAAACAAGCTAATACTAAAATATGCGGGTGTAAAAATCACAGGACACCTGGGATTCATTTTTAAATACTTCAGCAAAAGAAAATTTTAAATTCAGGTGATAAGACACTGGGGGATATTCTTAATAATTGTTGAGTCTTGGTGCCATTTGATTTATTATGATCATCTCTAATTTAGGTATGTTTAAAGAAGTTCATGATCACTTTAAAAACAACCTACAGATGAATGGTTAGAGCAGAGGGGATTTTTAGGGCAGTGAAGCTATTCTGTATGATACTGTAATGGTGGTTACATGTCATTATACATTTTTTAAAACTCACAAAATATACAAGACAAAGAGCTAACCCTAAAGTAAACTATGGACCTTAGTTTAAAATAATGCATCAATATTGGCTCATCAATTGTAACAAATATACCATGTAAGCAAAATGTTAATACGGGAAACTGTCTGGGGAGGTTGAGGGGATCCATGGGAACTCCGTACTTTTCACTCAGTTTTTGTTGGTAAACCTAAAACTGCTCCTTAGAAATAGTCTAATTACAGAGAAAAGAAAGAGTAGTGGTTGCCAGAGGGGAAGGGGTAGGGGGTGGGGGGGGGGGACAGAGAGTGACAATTTTGGTGGTGAGCATACTGTAGGGTATACAGATGTAGAAATGTAGTACATATGAGGCTTATACAGTGTTGTAAACCAATATTACCGCAATAAAAGTAAATTTTAAAAATAGTTTATTTAAAATAAATAAGATACCATGAATAAGCAGTATATTATCAATTTCCTTTTATGTACTTACATTGAATAAGGCTGAAAATGATACAGTTAAATGTAAAGAAAAATATTTGGTGGAATTATGAATTATTTTTATGTTCTTATTCCTAGTTTTATTTTCTTCTAAATTATTAGGTAAAGGTTAAAGAAAATTCTTACGTGCATATTATAGTCAACACCACCTCCGAGAAAAACCTGTTATTATATTATCATTTGGTCTTAATTCCTTTCAGTATACTCATGATGTGTAACTTATACATAATGAATCTTACTCTGTATGTGTTTTTGGCATGTGAGATCTGTTTAACACAATCTCTGGTGAAAATATCCAAGTAACGTTTGGAGTCAGAGGGAAAACAAATAAATCTATAAATCCATTTGTAGGAATTGGCGGTTACTATTTTCATTCAGTCTAATATCTTTCTACAAGAGCAAGCAAACTAGGAAATATAATTGTGTGAAATGGAAACATTTATTCTTTCAAAGGTAAATTTTGAACTTTTCAAAATAGCTCATTCTAGCTATTTAAATATGGTAGTTTATTTTTCCATAGTTATTGTGTAGTAAATGTTAAAACCAAATCTGAAGAATAAAAAAAAAGTAAAATATTTTCACTCAGAAACATCAGATATGAAACAGTTTTTCCCTGACACTGTATTCTTCAATATCCCTGCTTCCTCACTATCATTCAAAAACTAATCTTTAGAAGGACCTTCAAGATAGCAGAGGAGTAAGACATGGAGATCACCTTCCTCCCCACAAATACATCAAAAATACATCTACATGTGGAACAACTCCTACAGAACACCTACTGAATGCTGGCAGAAGACCACAGCTCAGTGCTTTGTGTCCACCTAGAGGGGTGGGATAGGGAAGGTGGGAGGGAGATGCAAGAAGGAGGGGATATGGGGTTATATGTATACGTATAGCTGATTCACTTTGTTATACAGCAGAAACTAACACAAAAATGTAAAGGAATTATACTCCAATAAAGATGTTATAAAAAACCTAATCTTTATATTTACTTCTCCTTTGCCTCTAATTCTATTTGGACATCTTCTATAGCCTATTGTTATCGGTTGTATTGATCAATTTTCAAATATTGAATGAGTCTTGCATATCTGGAATAAATCTCCTTTGGTTATGGTGTATCATTCTTTTTATATGTTGTTGGATTTGATTTGCTAATTCTTTTTTAATTTTAATTTTGTTTTTGGCTGCGTTGGGTCTTTGTTGCTGCACGTGGACTTTCCTCTGGTGCGGCGAGTGGGGGCCACTCCTTGTTGTGGTGTGCAGGCTTCTCATTGCAGTGGTTTCTCTTGTTGTGGAGCACAAGCTGTAGGCACACGGGCTTCAGTAGTTGTGGTACACGGGCTCAGAGTGCAGGCTCAGTAGTTGTGGCACACGGGCTTAGTTGCTCCGTGGCATGTGAGATCTTCCCGGACCAGGGCTCGAACCCATGTCCCCTGCATTGGCAGGCGGATTCTTAACCACTGCGCCACCAGGGAAGCCCTGATTTGCTAATGTTTAATTAAGGTGTTGGGCACCAGTGTTCATGAGACATATTGCTAGGTAGTTTTCCTTTTCCGTAATAACTGTAGTCTAGTTTTAGTGATAGGGTAATGCAAACCTCAGTTGTTATAAGTAGATATAGGCCTATTTAGATTATCTGTTTCTTCTTGTGTTTTGTTGGTTTATGTCTTTCAAGGAATTGGTCTATTTCATCTGTTATCAAATTGATGTACATAGAATTGTTCATAATAATTTTGACATGACAGTTTGCCCTGCAATCTCGGTTTTCTGCTGGGTCCAAGTAAAATTATTGATTTTCAGTTTGCTCAGCCTTTTTCTTTTAAGGACTAGAGTAAAACTGGAAGTCTATTTTCAAGTCTTTAAAGTACCAATCTTTACAACAGTGATTTGTGACAACTTGTTTGATACCACAGTAATCTGATGACGTCTATAAACCCTCATTGCAGTACAAAATGAATAAAAGTATTATCCCGATATTGAATACAATTCAACACTGAACCTGCCCTGAGACCCATTCTTGGTGTCCCTTATACTAAGGCAGTATTTTCCAAAATTTCATACCCATGGCCATTTGTAGCAAAATTGCCTGGGGTTCTTGTTAAACATGTAGAACTATTGACCTGCCCCAATCCTACTGAATAAGAGTATTTTGGAGGGAGCTTGGAACTCTGTATTTAAATAAGCATTACAGATTTTGTGTGCCATAATAAAATATAAGAACTACTTCTCTCTCCAACCTGCTACACTCAATGTAGCATTATCATTGCACTCTTTCTCAGTAAAATTCTTGGCATTAATATCCTATCCACATTTTCTTTTCACATTGTTCTTTGCACATTTCTTTCTTGTCTCTGATCCCAAAGTTCTCCATACTTTTCCCACCATCTCCATTTTACCAATTTCTACCATTATTTGAAGACTTCATTACCTTTCTGTTTTTTACAGGAAGTTGTCTTCTATTATTCAAAGGTAGTATCATCTTTATCTCCTCACAGCCTTTAGTAGTGTAATAATATTGTGCTCTAGTTTTGGTGTTTTTTTTTTTGATATATCCAAGTATTTTTATCCCTGAACATTTTTAGCTGGGTATCAGGAATAATACGTTTTTCCTTCTGAAGGGATAGAACATCACCATCATTAATTTAGATTACCAGTCATGAGTACACATATCTTTAGATATGGCAGATCTAATACCTAGGTTTACCTAAATATATCTAGATATAAATAAATAGGGTATATCTAAATATTTTATATATATATATGAATATCTTTAGATACTAGGTATCCAGCTCATATTTTGCAGCACTTTTGCACCTTTTTCCTGGACATTCAGTTCTCTCATAACATGATAGATTTCATTTTCCCTCTGGTATTCACTAAGAAGCACAGTTGGCTTTGCATTATTCTCTAGTTTATACATTTTCTTATAATTCCATTTTTGTATTGGCAATGTTTTTCCAGCATCTTTCAACAAAATTTAATTTGGGAGACCAAGATTTTAGTCATTCTGATTTAAAATGTAAACTAAAAAAATAGAGGCATGCTGTGTTTAGTACAAAGTGACTATATAAATTAGCTGGCAAGAACTAACTTTTATATTCAATATAATTTACACATAGAAAATCATGATGGGGTGAGTGTACCAATCAATGAAGTTTTACAAAGTGAATATGCCCAGATAAACATCACCTGGACCAATATATAGAAAATTGCCAGCATCTTAGACACTTCATCCCAGCCAACAGATCCTCTACCCCAAAGTACTCTTCCAACTTGTATAATCTAAGATAAGGCTTTTATATTTTTGAATTTGATATACATGTTATCACACAATGCACTCTTTTGTGTCTGGTTTCATTTGCTCAATATTATATTTAAGATTCATCCATATTGTTGTATGTAATGGGTTGCAGTTATTTTCTCCCAATGCTGAAAAGGCTTGACTTTTCATTCTTTTCATGGAGATTTGTTTTATGAAATCATTTTTTAATTTTGTCGTCCAATTTATCAACTCTCTTCTTTATGGTTAGCGCTTATGACATCTTCTCCTACCCCAAGATCATGAATATATTCTCATGATTATCTTTTAGCAAATTGGGTTGTCTTTTAGAAGGCGTACTCCTTTACCTCTTTATGTTGCAATCTACAATCCACGTGGAATTTAATTTCGTGTATGCTGTGAGGTATGAGTCATGATTCTTAATTTTTTTAATATATGGTTATACGATTGACCAAGAACCATTAATTTTTCCTTTTCTACTGTTCCACTATGCTTTTTCCAGAAACAAACTGTCAAATTTAGCAATATCCCTGTTTTTTTCTAGTTTGCTGGCAGTTTTATTATTATTATTATTATGTGAGAATGTTGGCTTTTATTAAACGTTTTGCTGCATCCAGTGAAAGGATCATATGATTTCCTCCTTTGTTCTATCGATGTGAGAAATTATATAATTACATGGATTGAATTTTTAATTGTAAAAAATACATAACATAACATTTTCCATTTTAACAATTTTTAAGTGTATGATTCAGTACCATTAAGTACATACACATTATTGTGCAGCCATCACCTTTATCAATCTCCAGAACTTTTTATTCATCCCAAATTAGATTGATTTTTGAGCAATAGTTATACATTCTTTTACTATTTTTTAATTGCTATTGTAACAATTACAAGATGCATTCTTAGCTTAGTAAGCACGATATAAAGTAGAATATTTCAACTTTATTGACAATTAAAAACCATTAGAATAGGTGAACTCCATTTAGCACCTTCTTGCATTCTGTGCTATTTTTGTCACACATTTGAATTCTTCATAATCTCCAAGTATTTTGTACCCCACAGAATATCATTATTATTGTTTCATTTATATAATATGAATTTAGATTTTAACTCCACATTTACTTTTTATTTTTCATTCTTTCTTGCAATTCCTTGTTACCATCAAAGATCCGTTTTATTCTGTGTGAACTCCTCCCTTAATATTCCCTTTAATGCTGGTCTACTGATAGTGAATTTTCTCATTTTTTTGGGTCTTAGAAAGTTGTTACTTTTACTTCATTTTAGAAACTACTTTTTAGATGTAATTTACATATGATTAAATGCAAAAAATTAGACACACAGTTTGAAGGCTTTAACAGATATACACACCTATGTAACACTAGTTAAGAGGTAGAACATTTCCATCACTCAGGAAAGTTACCTCACACCCCTTTGCAAGATAACCACCCACCAAGGTAACCAACATTCTGATGTGTATCACAGCAACTTAATTTTATCTACTGTAGAAATTCATATGCATGGGATTGTACAGTAAGTACTCTTTTGTTTCTAGCTTCCTTAACCCAAAATATTCTTTTGTTATCATCCATACAGTTGCATGTTCAAATAGTTTGTAATTTTCGTACTGAGTACTTTTCCATTGTATGGATATATCATAGTTCATACAGTCTCTTCTTGATAGATGTTTGTATTTTTCCAGATTTTAGTTCTAAATAGAGAAATTCTTCTAAACAGAGAAGCTATGAAATTCCTGAATAAGTCTTTCTGTAGATATTACTTCTTTATTTACCTTTGGAAAATAACTAAGAGTGATTAATAGGTTAGGTCTATATTTAACTTGTATAAAAAATTTTAAAATCTGTTTCCCAAAGTGATTTTTACCATTTTACACTTACACCAGCAACATATAAGACCTCAAGCTGCTCTGCATCTTCACCCACACTTGAAATTGTCATTCATTTTAATTTTATTCTAATGAGTGCAGAGTGCTACCTTTCATGGTTTAATTTTCAATTTCCAAATGACTAATGATGCTGAAAACCTTTTTGTGTTTTTTCAATCATTGCTATGTCTTCTGTTACTTTCTAAGAAGATGTATTGCCTACTTTTAAATTAAAAATGTGTCTTTTAATTATTGAATTGAATTCTATATATATTCTGTATACAACCTCTTATGTATTATGTTAATTATCTCCAAGTCTATGCTCTTTTTATTTTCATAATAATGTCTTCAAAAGAGCAAAAGGGATTTCCCTGGTGGCGCAGTGGTTGAGAGTCCGCCTGCTGATGCAGGGGACATGGGTTCATGCCCCGGTCCGGGAAGATCCCACATGCCGCGGAGCGGCTAGGCCCGTGAGCCATGGCCACTGAGCCTGCGCGTCCGGAGCCTATGCTCTGCAACGGGAGAGGCCACAACAGTGAGAGGCCCACGTACCACAAAAAAAAAAAAAAAAAGAAAGAAAAAAAAAAAAAAGAGCAAAAGCTTTGAATTTTGATAAGGTCCAGGATTTTTTTTCAAAATGTAACTTTTGTTTATTTATTGAAATAAAGTTGACATACAATATTATGTTAGTTTCAGGTGTACTACATGATTTGACATTTGCATACATTAGGAAATTATCACCACAATAAATCTAGTAACCATCTGTCCCAATGCAAAGATACTACAATATTATTGATCACATTCCTTGTGCTGTATTATATCCCTATGACCTATTTCTCATATAACTAAAGGTTTATACCTCTTAATTCCCTTTATCTATTGACACCCCCATGCCCTCCCCTCTGTCAATCACCCATATTTCTCTGTATCTATGAGTCTGTTTTGTTTTGTTTGCTTGTTTTGCTTTTTAGTTGCCAAATGTGAGATCATGTGGCATTTATCTTTCTCTGACTTATTTCACTTAGCATAATATCCTCTAAATCCATCCATGTTGTTGCAAATAGCAAGATTTCATTATTTTTATAGCTGAATAATATTCCATTGTGTGTGTGTGTATATACATACCATGTCTTTGTTTTTCTTTTTCTTTTTTGCGTTACACGGGACTCTCACTGTTGTGGCCTCTCCCGTTGTGGAGCACAGGCTCCAGACACGCAGGCTCAGCGGCCATGGCTCACGGGCCCAGCCGCTCCGTGGCATGTGGGATCTTCCCGGACTGGAGCACGAACCCGTGTCCCCTGCATCGGCAGGTGGACTCAACCACTGCGCCACCAGGGAAGCCCCACACCATGTCTTTTTTATCCATTCGTCTATTCATGTATATTTAGGTTGTTTCCATGTCTTGGCTATTGTGAATAATGCTGAAATGAAAATTGGAGTGCATATGTGTCACAGGATTAGTGTTTTTATTTTCTTTGGGTGAATACCCAAAGTATTTTCACCAAAGTGAAATTGGTGGATCATATGGCAGTTTTATTTTAATTTTTTGAGGAACCTTCATACCATTTTCCGTAGTGGCTACACCAATTTACATTCTCACCCACAGTGCACCACGGTTCCCTTTTCTCCACATAATTGGCAATACTTACTATTTGTTGTCTCTTCGATGACAGACATTCTGACAGGTATGAGGTGGTATCTCCTTGGGGTTTTGAGACTTTCATTTCCCTGATGATTAGTGATGTTGAGCATTCTTTTCATGTGTCTCTTGGCCATATGTATGTTTTCTTCGGAAAAATGTCTATTCAGGTCCTCTACCCATTTTTAATTGGGGTTTTCAATGTTAAATTTTATGAGTTTTTGTATATTTTCTATATTAACTTGTTATCAGATATATTGTTTGCAAATATCTTTTCCTGTTCAGTAGTCTGTCTTTCTTTTTGTTGATAGTTTCTTTTTCTGTGCAGAAGCTTTTTAGTTTGCTGTAGTCCCATTTATTTTTGCTTTTGTTTCTTTTGTCTGAGGAAACATACCCAAAAGAATATTGTTAACATCCACATCAAAGTGCGTACTGCCTATGTTTTCTTCTAGGAGTTTTATGTTTTCAAGTCTTAACATTGAAGTGTTTAACCTATTTTGAGTTTATTTTTGTATACATTATGAGAAAGTAATCCATTTTGATTCTTTTCCATGTAACTGCCCACATTTCTTAACACCATTAATTGAAGACACTATCTCTTCCCCATTGTATATTCTTGCCTCCTTTATCATAGGTTAACTGACCATATAAACGTGGGTTCATTTCAGAGCTCTCTGTTGTGTTCCATTACCTATGTGTCTTTTTTTGTGCCAGTCCCATACTGTTTTGATTACTGTACCTTTGTAGTATAGTTTGGAATCAGGGAGTGTGATACCTCCAGCCTTGTTCTTCCTCATGATTGTGTTCACTGTTTGGGGTATTTTGTGTTTTCCAATGTATTTTAGAATTATTTGTTCTATTTCTGTGAAAACATGTCATTGGTGTTTTGATGGGGATTGCATTGAATCTGTAGACTGCCTTGAGTAGTATGGTCATTTTAATAATGTTAGCTCTTCCAGTCCATGAGCACAGTATATTTTTCCATTTGTGTCATCTTCTGTTTCTTTCATCAATGTTTTATAGTTTTCTGAATATAAGTCTTTTACTTCATTTTATTCTTTTTGATTCAGTTATAAATGGGATTATTTTCTAAATTTGTCTTTCCGATAGTTTGTTCTCAGTATATAGAAACACAACAGATTTCTATATATTAAGTTTGTATTCTACAACTTTGCTGAATTCATTTATTAGTTCTAATAGTTTTTTAGTGGCATCTTTAGGACTTTCTGTAGATAGTATCGTTGTCTGCAAGCAGTGATAGTTTTACTTCTTCATTTCCAATTTGGCTGCCTTTTATCTCTTTTTTCTTATCTGACTGCTATGGATAGGACTTCCAATACTATGTTGAATAAAAGTGGTGAGAGTGGGCATCCTTGTCTTGGTCCTGATCTTAGAGGACATACTTTCAGCTGTTCACCATTGAATATGATTTTTCTGTGGACTTGTCATATATGGCCTTTATTATGTTGAGTTATGTTCCCTCTATACCCACTTTATTGAGAGTTTTTATCATAAATGAATGTTGAATTTTGTCCAAAACATTTTTCTGCATCTGTTGAGATGGTCATATTATTTTAATTCTTTAATTTGTTAATGTGGTATGATATGTTGATTGCTTTGTGGATATTGAAATGTCCATTGCTTTCCTGGGATAAATACCCCTTGATCATGGTGTTTGATCCTTTTAATATATTGTTGAATTCAGTTTGCTAATATTTTGTTGAGGATTTTTACATTTATGTTCATCAGTGATATTGGCCTGTAATTTTTTGTGATATTTTTGTCTGGTTTTGTTATTAGGGTGATGATGGCCTTGTAGAATGAGTTTGGAAGCATTCAGTCCTCTTCAATTTTTTGGAATAGTGTGAAAAATATATGTTTTAATTCTTCTTTAAACGCTTGGCAGAATTTATCTATGAAGCCCATGGGGTCTGGACTTATGTCTTGGGGGAGATTTTTTTTATTACTGACTCAACTTAATTACTGGCAATAAGTTCATATTTTCTATTTCTTCCAAATTCAGTCTTAGGGGATGGTACATTTCTAGCAATTTATTGATTTCTTCTAGGTTGTCCATTTTATTGGTGTATAATTGTTTATAATAATCTCTTATGATCCTTTGTATTTCTATGGTGTCAATTGTAATTTCTCCTATTTCATATCTTATTTTATTTACTTGGATTCTCTCTCTTTTTTTCTTGATGCGTTTAACTAAAGGTTTATTAATTTCATTTATCTTTTCAAAGAACCAGCACTTAGTTTCATTGATCTTTTCTATTCTCTTTTTTTTGGCCTCTGTTTCATTTATTTCTGCTCTGTTCTTTATGATTTCTCTCATTCTACTAACTTTGGATTTTGTTTGTTCTTTTTCTTGTTCCTTTAGATGTAAGGTTAGGTTGTTTATTTGAGATTTTTCTTGTAGATGCTTATGGTTTCCCTTATATATGCTTTATATATTTTTTATTAAGTTTTCCCTAAGTATTATATAGATCATTATTATCGTAAAGGCTATTTCTGACAACCTGGATCCCCTGTGGGTATCTTTTTGTTCATTTTTCTTCTTGATTTTAGATTATTTGATCTTGAGACATGGTATGCCTGTTCATTTTTAAAAATTCAATGTCAGATGTTATATATAGAAATATAGAGATATTTTAAGGCTTTTGCATGTGGCCTCTAAGCTAGGGGGAGATCACTTTATTTCAGCCAGAGTTTGGGCTGATTATAGAGGCTGAGTTTCAATATTTACAAAAGCTGATCTATTTTTGGTTCATCCTTACAACCCTGTAAAGATGATCTACCTGAAAACTAAATTATTTTATGAGGGCCGACCACTTTGATCAGTCCTAAACTCCAATTTCTATCTTCTTAGCTCCAAGAGAATGCTGAGAGCTATGCTCAAATTCTTAACTTTTTGGCTATCAGTCATGAATTTGTAAATGCCTGTAGAGGAAGGGCAGTACTGAATGTGGGACTCATCTCTCTGTGTTTCTCTTCTCTCTGGGGTCTTGACCCCTCAAGTCCTGCCTTTAATTGTAACTTTCTGATGCCTTCAAACATTTTTTTACAAAAAACTTTTTGTTTTAAAATAAATCATAGTTTCACCAGAAGTGACAAAATAGTACAGAGAGGTACAGTGTACCCTTCATCCCAGTTTCCTCCAGTAGTTACATTTTATATAGTTTTAACATAATATCAAAATAAGGATATTGACATTAGTACAATATGCGTGTATAGTTCTATGCCATTGTATCCCATGTGTACATCCATGTAACTACCATTTCAATCAAGCTATAGTATCCCACATTTAAAAAAATGCTTTAAAAATATTTTATCCAGCTTTTCTATCGATTCTTGGAAGTAAGGTTGATCTAACCTAGCTTGTCCATCATGGCCAGAAGCAGATGTCCTAAAATTACCTTTATAATGTTTATTTTTCATATTTGCATTAGGAATTTTTCTGTCTCTGAGATCGTGTATCGTATGTGAAAGTGTAAGATGTAGGTTTCAGAGTTCTCTTTTTCTTCTCCATAGTGCCTACCGTGGACCTGGATATATGGTAGTAAAGCAACAAACAATTATTAGATAATATTTAACTAAATTTATTTCTATAGTCATAGTTATAAAGTCATTGTTGCAATGCATTTGAGCCAAAGCCATTAGTTCTAGTTTACCTACATGGCAGAGACATAGCTTAATTTACTTTTTTTGTACATTCAAGCTAAATGAATCATAGTTGTCGTGTTCTTGCACAATTTTATCTTTGCATATGCACACATCTAAAGTGTTCCTGTATATTTAAATACCACAACATTTAAGTTACACTGGGGTCTATTGCTCCACTGTTGGAAGAACTTAAATTTCAAGTTAAAGAATATGGGCATTTAGTAGACAATGAATAGGTATTAGTGGCTACTTAGCAAAGTAATGCTGCTTGATGACACATACTTTAGGAAACTGCTTCTTTTATAAGTACACATAACGGATAAGACGTGAGAAGCAATATTTCAGGTGAAATGTCATGAATAGCCATGAGGTTGACCCAAGGGACCAGTGAGTTAGAATTTTGTATCTGTAAGAATATTAGCGTTTAAGTCCATGACTTTATATAATGGAAGGGAAAATAGAAGGAAGAGAGAAAGTGGAAAGGAAATATAGATAGCACGGTGTTGAAAAAATGAGTTCAGAGTCAAATAAATTATTTAAAGTACCAAGTTTTGGGCTTTCACATATTTTTTTAATAGGAGTGTCATATAAAAACAAATCCAGGGTTAGATAAGGAGAGGCTTTACTGAGAAGAAAGACTGTTCCAGTAGGGAAAGGGCTCAGATCTCAGGAATGTGTAAGTGTCTCAAAAGCAAGCAAAAAGGCTTTTCTTTTATAGAGAGGGTCAGCTTATTCTCGGGATAAGCTGATAAGGGGATATTTTTGGCTTTTCAGTGCTTGCTTAGGTTTGAGGACAAGCAGAATTCAGGGACCTTTAGTGAAGAGAAAAATCTGACAAAAATTTGGTCAAGACAAAGCAGAGGGTAAGACGTGGGCAACTGTGAACACCTGATCAGGAGCCAACACCACACAGGGATATACTGTTACTAAAGACATTCCAGTGAATAATAAATAGCCTCTTGGTAGTTATGCTATAGAAGAAATTTGTTATTTTAATCTGGTAGGAATTTGGCCTAGGTGACCTTCAAAAATTTATTCTAACTTGAAGAACAATTCTTTGTACGATTCAGTGAGTTAGTATTTTTACAGAAAAACCAAAGAGGTCCCCTTAGTGTACATTCCTGGACAATTAGATTTGCTACATCATCTAGTCAATTTATATAGTATCATTCAATGAAAGTTAGTAAAATCCTTTAAAAGCAAGCTGTGAAATCATCATTTTGTAGATTGCATAAATGAATTATTCAGGACTAAGTATTTCAGAATATCTGTTATTTAAGATTGAACAAAATTGCTGTGTACAGGATATGCATTTCTTCCCTAGGAATGCAATAATAGTATGGAAAGGATGTGCAGTATTAACATTTAGATAGGTATCATTGGAAGAGCAATGCTTAAAATTTACCTACTGTGGAGAAAAAAGAGGAAAAGTTTTGGTTAAATCTTATCGGACTTACCACTAGTCCATCAATTCAAAGTCAGCTTGGGGAGTGATGTTGCTTTTCAAGCTCTCATGAAAAGACTTCCTGATTTGTAAAGGAGGCAAATTTATTTATGTAAATTGACTATTTGGCAGTACTTCTGCTTCTTTTAGTGTTGACTAGTCCCACCTCTGATAAGACAGATCTAATTTCATTTCCATTAAAATGCAATGAAAGCACATTTATGAATTTAATAATTTCTTGCCTGAGTTTGATAGGAGCTTAAAATGGTTAGCTATGGAGTATTATTAATAAATATTGCTTTTTAAAATTAAAATAGAAGCACCTAGCTGGTCAGGGATTTTTTTCTATAGATTATGACAGAAATTGAGTTGGTAAAAGAAATAGTAATTTGCCAAAGGGTTTGTTTAATTGGACCCTCTTGCTTATCTCCTTGTCAAATTATTTTCAAACCTAAGCTTTTCTGTATAATTTAAATATTGGTGTACTTTGTTTTGCATAACTTATTCATCTTCCTGAAAGGAACATGAAGCAAATATAAATTTAGGCTTTTTAACAAAGCATGAAAAGAGGAATGTGACATCGTGAATTGTTATTCTAATTTGTCTTTCAGAAGGCTCTCCTAAAATCTTATTTTTTCTCGTACTTTCTGATCTTGGGTGGCCTCGGCCTGTAGCAGCTTGAAGCACGGTTTTGGTTCCCGGCCAGAGATCGAGGTCAGGTCAAGGCACTGAGAGCACCGAATCCTAGCCACTAGACCACCAGGAACAAATAGCCAGTGATAAGGCCCTGGCCCTTCGGCTTTGAAGAAAAGAATTCCCACAAAGACGTAAAGTAGTGAAACAAGTGTCTATTAGGAGAAGAAAAGAGTACAATACGTGTAGATAGACACATGGGTAGACTCAGAGAGAGAGTTGCACCCTCATGGTAGTTTAAGTCACTTATATGGGGCATTTCTTCCAGGTTTCCTTTGACCAATCATTTTGATTTGCCTGGTTCAGAGTCTGTATTTGGTATATCTCAGGATCCTCCCATGTGCGCGTGCATCTCTTAGCCAAGATGGATTCTACCGAAGAGGCCTATGGGTAGTTGGCATCAGTTACTATGGGGTGGCGCCCCCTCCCTTTTTGACCTTAAGGAGCTTTCTAGTTGGGAAGGTTTCCTTGACTTTGAGAATGAGAAATATGTGGTCTCTTATCCTCTATCTGGGCAGGGCCCAGACTCAATTGTCCTGCTGTTGTCATCTTGGAGTATTGGTCCACAGGGAATGAATCTTCAATTGCTTACCCTGGGAGGGGGAGGGGCATCTACCTCCTGCCTCACTTTCTACATTTTTATATGAACTGCCTATGTAAATATCATTATTTCTGATAACTTTGTGTGCCTACTTGATCCACAGTTCTTCCTGATGAAGTAACATTTAGCTGAAGTTCCTCTGCATAATCTGCATAGTCAACAACCATTTGTGCTTTACCAAAAAAGGGAAGATATGTGTGAAAATTTGAAAAAATACAAAAGGGTTTTTTTTTTAAAGGGTTTTAAAGATTATGAGAATCACTGGTAGCAGAGCTGATCCTATTTTCCTGTCTAAATGAAGTTTCTGACTTCCCCTTCCCAAAAGGGTGAGGGGAGGGGAAGCTTCCCTTTTTTCACTTAAAAATCACTTGATTGAATTGTTAGGTCATATGAAACAAACAACTTTCTTGACATCAAGAGACGTGTGTATTGGGGAAGAAGACTGAGAAAATGTATGTAACAAAGTAGAAACAGTGGGTTGCATGGATTCAGAATACTGAAACAATGTGGCTACAACTTAAGAGTTTCTTATGCATGGTTACTTAAAATAAATAAATGCTGAATTTACAAACTCGTAATTTCCTTGACAGTATTGCACACCTGTCAGTCACTTCCAGCCTATCCTTTATTAAATGGCAAATAAAGAAATCTGGATTGGAGTAGAAAATATTATCTTGTGTCAAACATTTGTAGATGCCTTACTATGACTAGAACTTCCAGTGTAATCAAAATATTTGGGATCTATTAATATTGCTGTACTAGCTTCCCTTTTTATTTTATATATGTATGTTAAATTTAAAATGATAGTTTTAACATTTTCTAAGCACAATCTAAATTTATCATGCTATTTAAAATTCACAATGAGTTTTCTGTGCAGACCTGTGTAATGTTTTGTGTATGGATGAAAATCCATTTTAATCAAAATATATTGATTTAGATTATAAAAATAATATAAAATGAAATAAATTCAATAGCTAACAGTAAATATTTGAACTGTCATCCTTATGCATATTAAAAATTCATAGCAAATTAAGAAAGAAGAAAACATCATTAGGTAAGTGTACCAAACCTACAGCAAAAGTCATACTTAATAGTAGAATATTAATAATTCATCCCAAATCAGGAATAACACCATTGGTGCTATTATTTATTATTTTACTAGAAGACCTAACCAATGCATTAAGACAAAGAAAGAGATATAAATATTGGAAATTGATACAAAACTGAGGATGCTTTCAAATGATTTCATCTGATTATCAAATAATTACTATTAGATTAGAAGCAGTGTTCTAATATATCAGCAATATCCAAATGATATATTGCAAACAGAAAAATAAAGATACATATTAAAATAGACAAGAGCTTTAATTTTATTTTGGAATAAACTTAACCAGAAATGTAAAAGACCTATACAAAGAAAATGGTAAAATTTATTGATAGACATTAAAGTTTCAACTAGGAAGACCAAACATTTTCCTTTTGGTCTTCTAAAGATTCATGAGTTTCAACTTTTGGAAATTTATTTATACTACTTCTTTAATAATTTTGTCTTTTTCATTTCCTCTATTTACTCTTTTTAGTTTCTAATAGTAAAATATTGTCTCTATGAGATTGAATCCCTATGTCGCCATCATTTCTTTCACATTTTCTTTCTCTTTTCCTTTCTCTCTACAAAAATACATGTATTTCTTCAGCATTTTTCCCCCAGTAATTCTATTGATTTACTTTCATATAACAGTAATGTTTTGTTTTCTGATGCTTTTTTACAACATTCAATTTCAGTTTTTAGTTAAGTCTTTCATTTTGAGAAAGTTAAATTCACATGCAGTTTTAAGAAAGAATACAGATCCTGTATACACCTTACCCAATTTCTCTCGGTGATAATATCTTGCAAATCTATTATATCACAACAGAGATATGACAATTGATACAGTCAAGATATAGAACATTTCTACCACCAGAAGGATCCTTCATGTTGCCCTTTTGTAGTTGTGCCTATTTCCCTCCCACCCCACCCTTTCCTTAATCCCTGATGACTGTCAATCTGTTTTCCATTTCTATTATTTTGTAGTTTCAAGAATTTCATATAAATCTTATACAAATATAGCATTTATATAGTGTGTATTTGGCTTTGTTCACTCAGCATAATTCTCTGGAGATTCATACAGGTTATTGCATGTATCATTAGCTCATTGCTTTTTATTGCTAATTAGTATTTCATGGTATGGATGTACCACAGTTTGTTTAACCAGTCATCCATTGAAGGATATCTGCATTGTTTTCAGTTTGGGGCTATTACTATTAAAACTAGTATAAACATTCATGTACAGCTGTTTGTATGAATATAAATTTTCATTTCTTTGGAGTGTAATTGCTGGTGTATGGTAGTTGCATGTTTAGTTACTCAAGAAATTGTCAAACTGTATTCCAGAGTGACTGTACCATTTTACATTCCTACCAGCAATCTATGATGTACTCATATTTCTCTGAGAATACTAATTAGATTATCTTAAAATATCTCTTCTCTTTCTTGAACTATATTTATTCTGGGCTCAATATTCTGCTTGTTGTTTTAAAACTTACTGTCTTATTCTGTTGATTTTTATCATATATGTTAAATTTTTGTTGCCTGTTGATATACTTCAGAATGAAGTATTTGGTTGATTATTGTAGGTAAGTTGAAATTGGTTTTCTTTGCTATTGTATAGGCGGGTGTGTTTCCTGATAGGTTTCTCACCTGATTGGGAAGCCTAATGGAAGCTTTGTTTCTGGAGACTAGGCTGGACATTTTGAATGGCAAGCTTCATTTTAAGATGCCTATATGAAGAGTTAGAATGTTTGGCTTGGGAATCCCCAAATTCCAGCCTGTGGAATGCTTTAATTTAAGTGTTAAGTTCAATATTTGAAGGCCTAACTACACATAGAGTTAAGCACTCTAGTTTTGGGGTGGTGTGTGTGTATATATGTGTGCGTGCTCACACGCACATGTGTATGTGAGTGTTTTGAACATGGAGCAGGAGACAGGGAAATGGCCTTCCCATCTCATCTCTCTGTATGGAGGAGTAGGGAAGGATAGAATGAAGACAGAGA
The DNA here is from genome assembly GCF_011762595.2 of Tursiops truncatus. Taxonomy (NCBI): domain Eukaryota; kingdom Metazoa; phylum Chordata; class Mammalia; order Artiodactyla; family Delphinidae; genus Tursiops; species Tursiops truncatus. The sequence goes on along the minus strand of NC_047055.1, from coordinate 26,455,281 downwards.
CCGATCAGGATTCCATAGATGGTCATTAAAATTAATACCCTTCTAGCCTCACTTTTCACCATCTCTCTGTGTGGAAGAGTTGGACAGGATGGGCTGATGGCAGAGACTTGTCACAAGTTTTTGGTAATCATTCAAATTAACACCTCTATATCCCCCTGTAAATACTTCAAGAATAGATCCTCACTGGGCTTTTCCCATGAATATCAGCTTGTACCATATTCATGTATTCAGCACCACATTTATAACAGGGCAAGAGAGTAACCTGTCCTGAGCTCCATGCTTTAGATGATCCCAATTATACACACACAAAAAATTAAACTTATCAAAGTACATATAGCAACTTCTGTCCCTTAGCATCTGCCACTCAGACCTGCAACCCTAAGCAAGCTGTCTTGTGACGAATATTGTTTGGATCCAGGAGAAAACATTTTCCCACCTCTTGCCCTGTGCCCAAATGTATCCAAATACTAAGGAGTTTCATGTGTTGGATACTGCTTCAGGATATTGCTTCAGGATACTGCTTCAGGATGTCAGAAACATTTAAATGCCTTATGTAACAGAAAACACTAATTAACTTGTTCAATATCTTTTCTCTCAGATGATATAAATCCCATAGATTCTTGCTTAAGGAAGTATTATTTCACAGTAGTGACAGGCATCCCTTCCCTTCCTTTTCTTTATGTTGCAATATTGTTTCTGGAGAGATACACATGGTTTTTATAACCAGTACAAAATGCAGCTGAGAAATATTTTGCTACATTTAACAATTCATATTCCTTTTAAATGTACATATATAGCTCTTTATGTTGGAAAATAGGTGGGCATTAAAAGGTAGTATTGTGAATATCTTTATATATATAATCATATCGATAAGATTTGAGTAAATTTTCAAAAAATACTATACATTTCAGCTTTATTTAAAATTTTAACTAAAATTTTGAAATTCAATAATTAAGGTATATATTTGGCTTTTAATTTTAAAAGTTTGAATATTATATAAAGTAACTGAAAGCATATGTGAACATAGCTATGTTTTAATATTTTATAGTAATTTAATTTTATCAACATAAATTCAAAATTTGTATATATATATATATATATATATATATATATATATATATATATATACATATTGTTTTTCTTTTTTTTTTTTTGTGATACGTGGGCCTCTCACTGCTGTGGCCTCTCCCATTGCGGAGCACAGGCTTCGGACGCGCAGGCTCAGTGGCCATGGCTCACGGGTCCAGCTGCTCCACAGCATGTGGGATCTTCCCAGACCGGGGCACGAATCCGTGTCCCCTGCATTGGCAGGCAGACTCTCAACCACTGCACCACCAGGGAAGCCCAAAAATTTGTATATTTTGAACATGATCACCTTTTAATCTTTTATTGCATTAATATGAAAATCTTTATTTTAACAACATTAAAGAAAAGGAAAAATAAATTGTATGGAATGAATATTCATAAATATGAATTATATATATATATCTATATTTTATTACTCAACCAAATATCACTGACTAATCAATAGAAAATTGTTATACATTAATAATTAACAATTTGTAATATTCTTCCAAAATTTTCATATAAAAACAGTCAACCAGGCTTTTAACTTTTTTCAAGGCAGGATAATATATATGTTTTATGTAACAGATTTTTAGCTTGACTTAGAAGTCTTATACTCTTGCCAGGTCCCCAAATTGTTAAAGGTGTGTCCAAGCTCTTATTTGATTTCTGGTTCCAAAAATGTGTTTAAATCTTTTTGCTATTTTTTCCTTACTCTTTTAGTTCAGATATTTACTATGATGTTTTTAGAAAATATCACACACAAACAATTCTGCCCAGTCTTCAGTAAACGCTTTCACCTCAAAATAAGTGCCTTCTTCTGTTGTGCACTTGACTGCTTTTTACTCCTCCAAGACTCCATGTTTTCCTATGGAACTCCTGTTGTATAAATGCTGTGTGTGTGTGTGTGTATGTGTGTGTGTGTGTGTGTGTGTGTGTGTGTGTGTGTGTGTGTGAGAATAAAGATGTTCTTCCATATTTGCTCTCTGTATCCTTGCTATTTAAAGTAAGGTCTGCTGATCAGTAACTTATGCATCTCTTGGGAACCAATGAGAAATGCAGAATCACAGGCCCTACCACATATTTACTCATTCAAAATGTGCATTTTTAACAAGATCACCTGGTGATTTATATCCACATTAGTGCTTGAAGGGCACTGCTCAATATCTTGGCTATCATAATTTCTATGGTTTTCCTTTAATTCTGTATTTTGAGAGGATTCTCTGATACAGTAACTAAATTTTGCTAATTCAGATCTTTATTGTTATGTATGTGATTCAGTGCCACTAAGGGCTATTTTATTATTATTATTATAATCTCTGATATATTTTTATTTCTATGGAAGTTATCTTCTTTTTTATTCTCTCATTATACTTGATTTCCCCTTTTACTTCTTGTAATTCTGTAAATTTATATATATTTTTTCAGTTATATAAATATGTGCATAGATTTATAATTGTGATATATTCATGAAGGATTGACCATTTTGTCATTTTATGAAATCTCCCTCGTTATCACTGGAAATGGTGCTTGCCTTAAAGTCTGCTTGATTTAGTAACAGTCCTGTTAAAGTAGATTTCCTCTTAGTATTTTTCATACTGAATGTTTTCATTGTTTTACCTTGAACCTGATTACTTTTTTTTTTTTAGAACCTGATTACTTTTATTTAAATTGTGTTTTTTGGTAAATAGCAACCATTTCGAAATATGCCATAACTGTTGTCCAAAACAAAGGGAACTTTGTAAGGTCCTTGTATGACCTTGTTGTGTCTCCTTTGTTGACTTTAGAATTCCTTAATTACTCCCACTTGGATAAAGTCTTTGTTATGCAGCTCTTTTCACTGTAAGCCACTGTTACACCAATCCCTCTTGGTATGGTGGCAAGGTATGGGAGAAGTTTCTTTCAATTTATGATTAAATCTCAGTCGTTTAGTGGGCCCATGTCTCTGAGCTGTGACTTGCAACAATGTTTCTTAGCCTTAATTTCTCCTCTTAGGTAATACAGGGAGGATTTGGGGTGGGGGAGGGAGTAGAATTGGATAAATGCTCTTCTCCCTAGGGTGTAATAAGGCTCTGGTAAAGCCTTTTCTCCTGCAAAGTTCCCTTTGTTTTGGAGAACAGTCTTGGCATATTTCAAAATGGTTATGTTTCCTTTTCCTGTTTCAGAGCCAGTAGAGGATCTTTCCAGGCTTTTCACTGTGAGGATCTCATTGGGCTCCTGAAGGCAAAGTCCATGAAAGTGTACCCCCGACACACATGCCAAAACACAGCTCTTAGGAGTTCTCCCTCATGCTAGTGTACTCAACCTCAAACAGTTTGTTAAAATTACAACTTAAGTGTTCCTAGGACTTTTTGTTTCCAGGTTTCAGCTGTGATTCTCTATTCATCTCTCTCTCCAGATTGCAAGAGTGGCAGTTTGCCCTGTGATCACAATTCTCTGATGGGTCTAAGAAGAGTCCTTAATTTTCAGTTTGTTCAGCAGTTTTCTTTCTGTAATGATGGAAATAGCTATCTCCTAGCTGTTTACATGTCAAAGTTGAAACCAGGAGTCTCTTTTGGTTTGTTTATAACTTCTGAAACAGTAAATATTTTTAAGATGTTTTATTTCATAAAAGAAGTATATCATGCTGTATGCAATCTTTGGAGACTCTTTTGTCCTCAACATTTTATCACAAAATTCTTTCATGTTTTTACATGTTGCTAGTTCATTTGTTTTGACTACTGTATAATACTGCATTTTACTGTACCACAGTTAATTCATCTACATTATTGTTTATGAGCATTTGGTTTTTTTCCAGTTTGTCGATATTGTGCACAGTACTTGAAAATACACAAACCCTTTTTAGTATATATGTAGGAGGGGAATTTCTGGCTCATATATATGTCTATTGTCAACTTTAGGAGATAATGCTAATGCCTTATGAAGGTATACATATTTATATATACATATTTCATTCTGTTAATATGGTAGATTAAAATGATTTTTTGTCAAATGGCAAACCAACTTTGCTTTTCTTGGATAAACCCCAACAAGTCATGGTGTATTATTCTTTTTGTACATTACTTTAAATTATCTACTGATATTTTGAAAGGGAATTTGCATCTATATTTATGAGGGATATTGGTATAAATTTTCTTTTTCCGTGATGTTTTGGTCAGTTTTTGGTATCAGGGTTTTAATGTCCTGGCTAGCTGATTTAGGAAGGATTTCCTCCACTTCTATTTATGAAAACAGTTTATTTTAGATATGGCATTATTTATTGCTTAAATATTTGATTAATTAATTAATGAAACTGTGCCTGGAGGTTTTCTTCCTTCCCTCCTTCCTCCCTGCTTTCTTTCCTCCTTCCCACCCATTCATCCTTACGTTCTTTCTTTCTCTTTTTTTTCCTCCCTCTTCTCCTCTCTTTCTATTTCTCTCTCCTGATCTTGCTCTCTCCATTTTATTTTCTGCTTTTCTTAGGTGGTTTCTGATTATGAATTGAATTACCTTAATGAAAAGTGTTTTTCTAAATTTTTATTTCTTCATCTGTCAGTTTGGGTAATTCATGGTTTTCAATAAATATCTCCAGTTAGCTAGGTTGTTGAATTTAATGATATAAACAGATTTATAATATTATTTTATTACCCTTTTAATGTCTGTAGTCCTTTTAATATGTTTAATGATATTCCCTTTTTAATTACTGCTTTAGGCAATATGTATATCTTTTTTTCTTAATCAGTCTGGTTAGTATCTACAATTTTTATTATTTTTCCCCCCAAACCCCATATCTTAACTTTATTATCTATTGTTATCTGTTTCCTATTTCTTGATTTATGATCTTATTTTTATTATTTACCTTCTATTATTTTAGGTTTAATTTGCTCTTTTACTAGTGCTCTTATGGTACAAGCTTAGGTCATTAATTTTTAAATCATTTTTCTAGCAGTTATTTATATTTATAAAATTCTAAGCATTGCTTTGGATACATACCACAACATTTGATACTTGGATATCCATTATTGATATATATGGTAGGTGTTCAGCTCCCAATATTCACTATTTTTTCTTATGATTTCTTCTTTGACCCATGGGTTATTAACACATGTTGCAGAAATTCCAAAATTGAGGGAATCTCTCCATACTATTTGGTATGGGTTGAGATATGTTCCCACCTGAAAAAAAAGATATGCTGATGTCCTAACCCCCAGTACCTCAGAATGTGACCTTATTTGAAAGCAGAATCAATGTAGATGTAATTAGTTAAGATAAGGTCATATTGGAGTCGGGTGAACCCTTAATCCTATACGACTGGTGTCCATATAAGAAGCCAGCCATGTGAAGATAGGCACAGGGCAAAAGTCATGTGAAGGCAGAGAATCAGAGTGATGCATGAACAGGCCAAAGAATGTCAAAGATTGCTGACAAACCACCAGAAGCTAAGAAAATGCAAGGAAGGATTCCACTGCAGGTTTTAGAGGGAGATTGGCTCTGGTGACACATTGGTTTCAGACTTCTTGCCTCCAGAACTGAAACAGTAAATTTCTGTTGTTTTAAACTCCCCAGTTTGTGGTACTTTGTTATGGCAGGCCTAGGAAACTAATACACTATTACTGTATGGTTTCAATTCTTTTAAATTTGTTGAGGATTTGGTCTTATGGCTCAGCATACCTTCTACCTTGGTGAATGTTCTCTGCACTTGTACATATATGCTGCACTTGTTTGTATAGCGTTCTTATTTTGGCGAGAGGAGTAACAGATTACTCTATTTGAAGGAATGGTACTAAGGAAAGAACTTGTAGATGTTTTGGTACAACTTATAGAAATGGTAAAGGTAACCCAAACATGCGTGCACTGCCTTGGTGACCAGGGAAGTCATCCCCGTGGCTATGGGAAGCCAGTCTAAGGCTTAGCTCTCATTATCACTGTTTCCCAGGATGTGCTTGTCAAAGAGATACTCTGCCATGCCAGATTCGGGGGCCCCCATCTTGTGTAAGTTGGTTACATGGTCACGCAACTCTGATGGATTTCACCTGCTCGTTCAAGTAAAGCGTCTCAATGAAGTCACACAAATTGGGATCATTTTTGTCAGTGGCCAATTTGTGCAGTTCCAGTAATGACTGATTCACACTTTTTTCCAAGTGTAGCGCACATTCCATTGCATTCAGCCCATCCTCCCAGTCATCACGGTCTGGTTTCTTGATATCCTGAAGGAAGATTCGGCCACCCCGTTGGTTCTGCAGCTTCATCAGTTTCAAAGCATGTTCCCTCTCCTCACGAGACTGGTGAAGAAAGTATTTGGCAAAGTTCTTCAGAGCCACATCATCGCGGTCAAAATAGTATGACATGGATAGGTAGACGTAGGAGGCGTAGAGCTCCAGGCTGATCTGGCGGCTGATGGCAGCCTCCGAGTGCTGGTGGTAGTTCTGGCACACCTGCGAGGGGGATGCGGTCGTCATGGCCGGCGGCTGGGGAGAGGCGGTCGGAGGGCGCTGTGAGGTGGTGGCGAGGGCTGGTTCTGAGCGGCCGGCCGGAGTGGGGGACAAGCGCAGGGTTCTGTCCAAGCACTGTTGAAGCAGGAAACCTCGGTGACTCTCCGCGAAGACTGTGGCCGGTATAGCATTCTTTAAATGTCAACTAGATCAAGTTGGTGGTTTTCAAATCTCTTGTATCTTCACTGATTTTTTTTTCTACATTTTCTATCAGGTACTGGGAGAGGGATGTTTATTCTCTATGAGTGCTGATTTTTCTATTTTAGTCTGTCAATTTTTACTTAATATAGCTTTTTACATCCACTTTAATATGATTCATATTCAATTTTTATAACTTTCCTTAACTGTTTACTGTCACTCTGTGCCTCTTTTATTAAATTGTTTCTACTCAACACCATAGAGTTTAATCTTGCTTTTAAATCTAGTCTGACAGTCTCTGCCTTTTGATTCTAGTGTTAGACCATTTATTAATTGAATCAGTACAGGTGTTTACTTTGTCTTTACTGCAGATCCAATTTTCTGTCATATATAATTTCTCTACAGTCTGATGAACTTCTTTTATCAGTTATTATATTGTATGTCCATTTGGGACAAATTCAGCTTTCCCTACTGAGAAAGTTTTTATTTCATATTCATAGATTGCAAAGATATTCTTCTATGATTTATTCCAGCAGGTATATAAAGTTTTTACACTTACGTCTATGATCATCCTGAAATGAAATTTTGTGTGTGGAGTAAGATAGCATCCAAGTTCATTTTTTTCCCCATAATCATATCCAGTTGTCCCAGTACTATTTGTTGATAAGACAGACTTTCTTTTCCCCATTAAATTGTAGAAATGTATTTGTGGAAAGTCAAATGACCATATAAGCTTAGGTCTTATTCTGAATTCCCTATTTTATTCCATTTATTGATTCATCTATCCATATATCAATACTATTCTGTCTTAGTTAATGAAGCTTCTTTGTAAGTCTTGATATCTGGGACTAAATGTCGCACAATATCACTATCCTTTTGAAAACTAATACTAGCTCTTCTGTAGCATAAATTGTAGAATCCGACTGTCAGTTTCTTCAGTATCATAGCAATATTCCCTCAATTAATGAACATAAATAATCTCTCCATTTATTTAACCATTCTTTAATATTCCTTATCTATGTCATGGGTTTTTCAGTCATGAGCTCTTGGAAAATTTCATTAAATGTATTCCTAACTCTTTAATATTTTCATGCCACTTTAATGATATTTCAGAATTAAAATTCTCAATATTTTGTTGCTAGTATATGTTAATGCAGTTGCTTTTTTATATTTTAACTTATGTGAGTTAGAGTTCTAATATTTTTATTAATGGATTCCTGTAGATTTTTTCTAGCATATAATCATACTCTCTGAAAATAACAGTAGTTTTACTTCTTATCCAATATTTATGTATTTGTTTACTCTTCTGTCTTATTGCTTGGTTAAGACCTACTTCTAATGTTGATTAGAAGTAATGAGAGCAGACATCCCTGACTTTTCCCTATTTTAGATGGAAACTTCAATATCATAACATTAAGCTTGATGTTAGCTATAGATCTTTGCTAGAAGCATTTTAGCAGACTGAGGGAGTTCCCTCCTACTTACAGTGTGCTGAAATTAGTTATTATGATTTAGTGTTGAATTTCTTTAAAAAAATTCTTTTCTATATCTGTTGAGATCATTACTTTTGCTTCTTATTTTTTAAATAGATTTGTGGTGATTTAGATGGATTTTAGAATTTTAAACCAACCTCACATTCCTGAGATAAACCCACTTTGTTATAATCTATTTTCCTTTTTGTTAAATATTGATGGATTCAATTCATAATGTTTTCTTGAGGAATTTTGATGCTATGCTCCTGAGTAGTTTTGAACTATAAATTAATTTTCTTATAATGCCCTTGTCAGGCTTTTGTATCAAGATCACATTGTCTCATACAATCAGTTGTGACATGTTCTTATTTCTGTTATTTTCTAAAAATGTTTGTGGGAGATTGGTGTTATTTCTTCCTTAAATGTTTGATGATATTCACCAGTAAAATTGTCTGGGTGTGTAGTTACCTATCATTATTGTGCAAACTTCATGCCAGGGCGGGAAAGTGTAGCTTCATGCATCGGGACCCTGTCTTTTCCAAGGGGGTTTCTCAGATGACTGCCTTCTGTTTTGGAGCTCTGATGAATCTGGCACAATCTAGCCACCACAGGGAGAATAGAAGTGCACATTGGGATGGTAGAATGCCATTGATCTTATCTCCTGCTCTGCACAGTGAGCAGACAAAAAAAATCTCAGCTCTCAGCTTCCCCCTTGGGAGGGAAAGAGTTGATCCATGCATCCAGCAATCCATCCTCTCCAGGGCTGCACAAAGGAATGGAATCAGTACTGTATAGCACAGGGAACTATATTCAATATCCTGTCATAAACCATAATGGAAAAGAATATAAAGGAAAGAATGTCTGTATGTGTATAGCTGAGTCACTTTGCTGTACAGCAGAGATTGGCACAACATTGTAAATCAACTATACTTCAGTTGAAGAAAAATAAAAATTAAAAAAAGAAATAGCATCTGTTTCACCAGTTCTGAAGTTCTGATGGGCCAGTGGCAGCTCGTGTGTAGATGCCATTGTTTCTCTCCCATGATCAACACAGGGTTAATGGATAAAAAATCCTAGTTTTCAGCTTGCCCCTGAGAAGGAAAAGAGTTGATCTGTATGTCCAATGCCCCCACTTTTCCAGGGCTGACCAAAGAACTAACATTGATCTCACTAGTCTTGAAGCTCTGATAGATGTAGCACAGTCTAGCCACCTGGTGAAGAATGGAGGTAGCAGCTTGGGCTGGTAGATGCCATAGCTACCCCTACCTCCTGGGCTCAGCATGGAGGGAACGGACAAAAGCCACAGATGCCTGCTTTTCCCTGGGGAGGGTAGGAGTTGGTAGAGGTCCCCAAAATATCTGGCCAGGCTGATTGGCAGGGGTCTTCTTCTGTATGAGGCAAGTCAGTGAAGACTGAAAGAGGTGTCTGCCTTGTCAAATGTATAGACACCAACACAGAAAACCTATGAAAATGAGGAATCAGATAAAGATGTTCCAAACAAAGGAAACAGAGAAATCTCCAGAAACCAACCCTAATGAAACAGAGTTATGTGATTTTCCTTATAGAGAATTAGAAATAGCTCTTATAAAGATGGACAATGAGGTGGTGGGTAAATCACTTTTTAATTCTAGTATAAAAGTTAGACAAAAGTATTTTTAAAAATTATACCTAAAAATGTGTTAAAGGATACACAATATGAATACCTTCAAATTGTGACGTGTATTCATGACACCCACTCTGAAAGATTTTTTGAAAAAAAAAAGAAAAAACTATGGTGAAAAGTTTCATTTAAATTCTTTCCAAACCCAAGGATCCTTAGGCAGTAAGCAAACTCTAGCAGCATTATCAAAATCCTCCACAAGTTTGCAAATGTTTGAGTGTCAGGCTTGAGACATATTGTCTTGCCACGTTAGATGCTTTCTCTCGCGGGAAGTAAGAGGAAACCTAGAGGTTGTATGGTGCCTGTCATGGCAGGAGAAAGCTGACTTTTGGAGATAGTCAGTAAATTCTGACAATGATAACATGAACTGGAGAGGGGAGAAGTTAAAGTGTAGAGCATTTGTATGCAGTTGAACTCTAGTTATCAGCTTAAACAATGACTGTTATAAGATATATCATATTCTTATAAAATATAATAATATTATATATGTATTACATAACCCCAAAGTAACCAAAAAATACCTATAGAAATTATACAAAAGAAAAAGTGAAAGGAATGAAAGTATATCAATTCAAAATATCAAAAAAACACAAAGCAAGATGAAGGGGAACAGACAGACAAAAGAATTAAAAGACTAACAGAAAACAACGAATGGCAATAGTAAATACTTTCCTAAGAATAATAATTTAAATGTAAATAGATTAAATTCTCCAACTAGAAAACATAGAATGGCTGAAGGGATAAAAAGCAGGACTGGGCTTCCCTGGTGGTGTAGTGGTTGAGAGTCCCCCTGCCAATGCAAGGGACACGGGTTCGTGCCTCGGTCCAGGAAG